>NC_037681.1:63590587-63770120 GCF_003255815.1 Theropithecus gelada | reverse complement strand
ATAGCCCAGGGGAAAAAAAAAAAAAATGGCCAGACATGGTGACTCACACCTGTAATCCTAGCACTTTGGGAGGCCGAGACAGGCAGATCACCTAAGGTCAGGAATTCGAGACTAGCCTGACCAACAGTGAAACTCCATCTCTACCAAGAAATACAAAAATTAGATGGGCGTGGTTGTGGGTGCCTGTAATCCTGGCTACTCGGGAGGCTGGGCAGAATTGCTTGAACCTGGGAGGCAGAGATTGCAGTGATCTGAAATCATGCCACTGCACTCCAGCCTGAGCAACAGAGTAAGACCCTGTCTCAAAAATAAACAAAACAAACAAACAAACAAAAAACACCAGATCCGGGCACGGTGGCTCACACCTGTAATCCCAGCATTTTGGGAGGCTGAGGTGGGCAGATCACCTTGAGGTCAGTAGTTTGAGACCAGCCTGGCCAACATGGCAAAACCCCATCTCTACCAAAAATTACAAAAATTAGCCAGGTGTAGTGGCATGCGCCTGTAATCCCAGCTGCTCAGGAAGCTGAGGCAGGAGGATCGCTTGAACTCAGGAGGTGGAGGTTACAGTTAGCCAAGATCATCTCACTGCACTCCAGCCTGGGCAACACAGCAAGACTCCGTCTCAAAAAAAAGAAAAAAAAAAACACCAAGTTCTAAGACAGAAGTCACCGGGCAGCCTAGCAAGACTGCCAAGGCATTATTCTTATCCAAAGCTGTTTTTAACCAGTTATTGTGTCCAGTACATGAATAAAGTGATATTTAATGAAAATTGGGAATTTTCCAGGGAGAAAAAAAATGAACAGAACTGTAGAGAAATAGATAAAAGAAGCTCCTGGGGAAATATGAGTTTCTTGGTGCATTGGGAATTAGCATCTTCCTCAAGGTCTAAAATACGCATCATGTTAGTTGCATAGATGCCCATAGATGATCAAAGGAATCATTAGTTACATTTTGAACGTTTAAAGAGGTTCAGTTGATAGGAGAAGTAAAGTACATGTGGAACAACAGTCCCTGTTAGAAAATGAAAGAACAGAGTTTAAATGATGAAAACAATCCAGATGTTTATCAACTGATGAATGAGTAAGCAAAATGTAGTATATCCATACAGTGGAATATTATTTGGCCATATTATCTGATTCCATTTATAGGAAATTTCCATTTATAGGAAATGTCCTGAATTGGCAAATTGATAGAGACAGAAAGTAGATCAGTACTTACTCAGGGCTGGGGAGATGGGAGGATAGGGAAGTGATAGCTAAAGGGTGCAGAGTTTCTCTTTGTGGTGATGAAAATGTTCTGAAATTGACTGTGATGGTGATTGCACATGTCTGTAAATACACCAGAGTTCACTGCATTGGCCACTTTAAATGATTGAATTCTACAGTATGTGAACTGTATCTCAGTAAAACTGTTACTATTAAAAACAACAAGGAGCTGAAGGTTGAGTTGATCACCAGTGGCCAATGATTTAATCAATCATGCTGTTGCAATGAAGCTTCCTTAAAAACCCTGAAGAATGAAAAGTTCATAGAGCTTCTGGGTGGTGAACAGGATGCACCCAAGTGCCAGGAGGGTGGCACACCCCAAAGCTCCATAGGGAAAGGAGGTCCTGTGCTTGGGATCCTTCCGGACCTCTCCCTGTGTATCTTTCTCTTAATCTGGCTGTTCATTTGTATCTTTTAGCCTTTGTAATAAACTGATAATCTAGTTTTCTAAAAAATAAAAACAACACTGCTTTGTTTAAACAATAGTGTTAGATGCTGCTTTAGTTATTTATTTAGAGATAGAGTCTCATTCTGTCTCCCAGGCTGGAGTGCAGTGGCGTGATCTTGGCTCACTGCAACCTCCGCCTCCTGGCTTTAAGCAATTCCCCTGCCTCAGCCTCCTGAGTAGCTGGGATTACAGGCGTGCGCCACCATGTCCAGCTAATTTTTGTATATTAGTGGAGACAGGATTTCACCATGTTGGCCTGGCTGGTCCTGAACGCCTGACCTCAGGTGATCCACCTGCCTCGGCTGCGATTACAGCCGTGAGCCACTGTGCCTGGCCTGTGATTCTGCTTTAAATGTTTTAACAGAAACTCATAAATACTGTGGCTTAAATCAGATAGAAGCAGTCCAAAGCAAATGTAGCTTGACAGTGTTGAGTCACCAGGTTCTCATACTTTGTTGTTCTGTCCTAAACACATAGTTTCTATCTTAGGGCCCCACCTGGTTGCTCCAGCTTCCACCATCTTGTCCTTGTTTAGCTAGCAGGAAGGGGAAACCCAGGAAATAAAGATCATGGACATTTATTAAGGTATGACTTGAAAGTGCACAGATACTACTTCTAGTGTCATCCCAGTCTTCAGAACTTAATCACCTGTTACTCCCAAATGCAAGAGAGACTGGGACATGTAGTTTCTAGCTGGATGCCCATGGGCCCAGCCAAAAATCTGGGGTTCCGTTACTATAGGAGGGGCATCTGGTTATTGGTGACAACACGTTATTATTTGCTGGACAGTCTTTCCCCACAAATTTGGTCTTTACGAGACCGAATGTATGCCAGTGTTCTCATAATCTGATTTGCATCCAGAAAGACTAAAGGAAGGCTGGGAGCAGTGGCTCATGCCTGTAATCCCAGCACTTTGGGAGGCCAAAGTGGGCGGATCACTTGAGGCCAGGAGTTTGAGACCAGCCTGACCAACATGGTGAAACCCTGTCTCATTTTAACCCTGTCTAACAAAAATTAGCCAGGTGTGGTGGCACATACCTGTACTCTCAGCTACTTAGAAGGCTGAGACAGGAGAATCACTTTAACCCAGGAGGTGGAGGTTGCAGTGAACCAAGATTGCACCACTGTACTCCAGCCTGGGCAACAGAGCAAGATCTTGTCTCAAAAAAAAAAAAAAGACTAAAACAACTTGCTGTCTAGTCATAGTGACTCCATCTTACCGAAAGACAAGTCAGGTTTTCTTCCTTGGGCATATTTCTCTCTAGTTGGAATAGAAAAGCAACTAAAAAACAACTTTCTTCCCACTGAGCTAAGAGCTAATCTGCAGGCCCAGTCTGGTGTAGGTCACCCCTAATTCCATGTCAGCCCTTGTTGCATCTTCTGAACTGATAGGTATATTTTGTGCTTTTAGAACAGGGAATTAATAGCTGCTGAGCTGAAGCAGTGGGTTCAGCTGGTCATCTTGTCCTGTGAAGACCATCTTCCTACAGAGTCGAGGCTGGCCGTCGTTGAAGTCCTCACCAGTACTGCACCACTTTTCCTCACCAACCCCCATCCTATTCTTGGTAAGTGTGCTGAGACGGAAGTCTGTTCACTTAAAATATGAATAGATACTCTTGCCTAAAAAAAGGGAAGGTGAAAGATGGCAACATGAAACCTACCTTTATGTCTTTCAGATATATTCCTGCCATCTTAGTTCATGCTCTTATCATTTTCACGAACACACTCTTTTTTTTTGAGACGGAGTTTCACTCTTGTCACCCAGGCTGGAGTGCAATGGTATGATCTTGGCTCACTGCAGTCTACACCTCCTGGGTTCAAGCAATTCTCCTGCTTTGGTCTTCCGAGTAGCTGGGATTACAGGCGTCCGTCACCATGTCCAGCTAATTTTTCGTTTTTAGTAGAGACGGGTTTTCACCATGTTGGCCAGGCTGGTCTCGAACTCCTGACCTCAGATGATCCACCCGCCTCAGCGTCCCAGAGTGCTGGGATTACAGGCATGGGCCACTCCTCCCAGACCACCAACACACAAAAACCAGCCTCTTGTTTTTCAGCCTTACCCTAAACTTTTTTCTACAAAGATCTTTCTGAAATGCAAGTCTGATAATTTCAGTCTACTGTTTAAAACCTTTGAGTGGGTTCCCACTGCTTTCAGTATAAAGCCTAAACACCCTTTAGCACGGCTCACAAGGCCCTTCCTGTTCTGTCCCCTAACCCACTCCTCCTGCCTTATCCACCACTCCCCAACACAGGCCCTATGTGTCATCAGTAGGGAACAGTTCTCTAAATTAAACAAACCACTGCTTGACTGACTTCTGTTTGTCTTTCAAGACTCAGCCTAACTGTCCTTTCTTCCGGGAGGCCTATTGCAATAATCTAGGTGAGAAATGAATGGGTGAGTGTGAAGCTTTGACAGCAAGGAAGAGAGAACAGGCTCAAAAGATTTAGGAAGTAGAATCAACAGGACTTGGTGGTATTGAGGTTGACATAAAAGGAAAATTCAAGAATGACTTCTAGGCATCTGGCTAAAGTAACTGGATAGGCTGCTGGTTGCATTCAATGATTTTTGTTTTAAGTTGAAGGTATCTGTATTAGTCTGTTCTCACACTGCTATAAAGAACTACCTGAGCCAGGCACAGTGGCTAACACCTGTAATCCCAACACATTGGGAGGCTGAGGCAGGTGGATCACCTGAGGTCGGGAGTTTGAGAACAGCCTGACCGACATGGAGAAACCCCGTCTCTACTAAAAATACAAAAATCAGCCGGGCATGGTGGCACGTGCCTGTAATCCCAGCTACTTGGGAGACTGAGGCAGGAGAATTGCTTGAACCCGGGAGGCGGAGGTTGCGGTGAGCCAGGACCGTGCCATTGCACTCCAGTCCGGACAACGAGCAAAACTCCATCTCAAAAAAAAAAAAAAAAAAAAAACTACCTGAGACTGGGTAATTTATGAAGAAAAGAGGTTTAATTGACTCACAGTTCTATAGTCTTAACAGGAAGCATGGCTGCGAGGCCTCAGGAAACTTACAGTTGTGGCAGAAGGTAAAAGGGAAGCAAACACCTTCTTCACATGCTGGCAGGAGAAAGAGAGAGAGAGCAGGAATAAGTGCCACACACTTTAAAACCATCAGCTCTCATAAGAACTCACTCACTGTCATGAGAACAGCAAGGGGGAAATCTGCCTACGTGATCCAATCACGTCCCACCAGGCCCCGCCTCCAATTCGATATGAGATTTGGGCAATCCAGACCATATCATTTCACCCCAGGCCCCTCCTGAATCTCTTGTCCTTCTCACATTGCAAAATACAATTATCCCTTTTCAACAGTCCTCCAGTCTCAACTCATTTCAGCATCAACTCAAAAGTACACAGTCTAAAGACTCATCTGAGACAGGGTAAGTCCCTTCCACCCATGAGCCTGTAAAATCGAAAACAAGTTAGTTACTTCCAAGATACAATGGGGGTACAGGTGGTGGGTAAGTGCTCCCATTCCAAATGGGAGAGATTGGCCAAAACACAGGGGCTGCATGCCCCATGCAAGTTCAAAACCCAGCAGGGCAGTCATTAAATCTTAAAGCTTTAAGATAAATTCCTTTGACTCCATGTCTTACATCCAGGGCATGCTGATGCAAGGGGTGGGCTCCCAAAGGCCATGTGCAGCTCTGCCCGTGTGGCTCTAAGGGATACAGCCCCTGCATCTGCTTTCACAGGATGGTGTTAAGTGCCTGCAGCTTTTCTAGGCACACAGTGCAAGCTGTCAGTGGACCTACCATTCTGGGGTCTGGAGGACGGTGGTCCTCTTCTCACAGCTCCACTAGGTGGTGCCCCAGTGGGGACTCTGTGTGGGGCCTCTAACCCCACATTTCCCCTTCTATGTTGCCCTAATAGAGGTTCTCCATGAGGGCTCTGCTCCTGCAGCAGACTTCTGCCTGGAAATCCAAGTGTTTTCATCATCCCTCTGAAGTTTAGGCAGAGGTTCCCAAACCTCAACTCTTGCCTTTTGCACACCCACAGGCCCAACACCACATGGAAGCCACCAAGGCTTGGGATTTGCACCCTCTGAAGCAATGGCCCGAGCTGTACCTTGGCTCCTTTTAACCACAGCTGGAGCTAGAGCTGCTGGGACTCAGGGTGCCGTGTCCCAAGGCTGCACAGAGCAGCTGGGCCCTGGGCCTGACCTAAGAAACCATTTTTTCCTCCTAGGCCTCCTGGCCTTTGATGGGAGGGGCTGCTATGAAGGTCTCTGAAATGCCCTGGAGATATTTTCCCTGTCATCTTGGCTGTTAACATTCGGCTGCTCCTTTTTTTTTTTTTTTTTTTTCTTTTGAGATGGAGTTTCACTCTTGTTGCCCAGGCTGCAGTGCAGTGGCACAATCTTGGCTCACTGTAACCTCCGCTTCCTGGGTTTGAGCGATTCTCCTGCCTCAGCCTCCTCAGTAGCTGGGATTACAGGTGCCCACCACCATGCCTGGCTAATTTTTGTATTTTTAGTAGAAACAAGGTTTCACCACGTTGGCCAGGCTGGTGTTGAACTCCTGACCTCAGGCAATCCACCCATTTCGGCCTCCCAAGGTGCTGGGATTATAGGCATGAGCCACTGCACCCGGCCTTGGCTCCTCTTTACTTATGCAAATTTCTGCAGCAGGCTTGAATTTCTTCCCAGAAAATGGATTTTTCTTTTGTACCACGTGGCCAGGCTGCAAATTTTTCAGACTTTTATGTTCTGATTCCCTTTTAAATGTAAGTTCCAGTTTCAGATAATCTCTTTGTTCATGCATATGAGTATATACTTTTAGAAACAGCCAGGTCACATCTTGAATGCTTTGCTGCTTACAGTTTTTTTCTGTCAGATACCCTCAATGATCTCTCTCAAGTTCAAAGTTCCACAGATCTCTAGGGCAGGGGCAAAATACCACCAGTCTCTTTGCTAAAGCATAGCAATAGTGACCTTTACTTCGGTCCCCAATAAGTTTCTCATCTCCATCTGAGAGCGCCTCAGCCTGGACTTCACTGCACATATCACTGTCAGCATTTTGGTCAAAACCATTCAACAAGTCTCTAGGAAGTTCCAAACTTTCCCACATCTTCCTGTCTTTTTCTGAGCCCTGTTTCAACCTCTGCCTGTTACCCAGTTCCAAAGTTGCTTCCACATTTTCAGGTGGAAATGTCTTTATAGCAGTGCTCCATTTCCAGTACCAATTTTCTGTATTAGTGCATTCTCACACTCCTATATAGAACTACCTGAGACTGGGCAGTTCATCAAGAAAAGAGGTTTAATTGGCTCACAGTTCCATGGGCTTAACAGGAAGCATGGCTGGTAGGCCTCAGGAAACTTACAATCATGGCAGAAGGCAAAGGGGAAGCAAGGCACAGCTTCCCATGGCAGAGCAGGAGAGTCAGAGAGCAGAGAGAAGTGCCACACACTTTTAAACCATCAGATCTTGTGAGAATTCACTCACTATCATGGGAACAGCAAGGGGGAAATCTGCCTTCATGATTCATTCACCTCCTACCATCCACTCCAATTCGACATGAGATTTGTGAATCCAAACCATATTAGGATCTTTGGGACGTAAAGGTGGAGATATTTTGAAATTAAATGGATGTACAGATCTTAGCTGGTTTCCAGCATGTTGTACACCTCCATGTCTCTCCTGACTGCTACTCTGTGTGTCAAGAGTAATAGGAAAGGGCAGCATGTCAATGATGTGTAAGAACCAAGCCTGAGAAAATCCTAAGGAATTGAAAAGCATAGTTCTTTTTAAAAAAATTTTTAAATGGTGTTATTTTGTTTTTTTGTTTTGCTTTTAAGCATAGGGTTTAATAAAAGGAAAACCCAGGTTCTAAAGCCATCTTCAACCCCAGCCCTGCCCTCTCCTGCCGCATTTAATCCCATATTAACATGCTCTGATTCTCTTCTCATCTATTAGTAGAGTTATATTTTTGTGTACCTCTTCCATGCTCAGCCCTCAAGAATCAGACATGGTCACTGCCTCCAAGAAGCTTTCAGTATAGTTGTGGAGAAAGGATTTACAGAATAAAGGAGGGAATTGTTTTTTAGATAGTGAGATTCAAATTTTAAATGTTGTAGGAGTTCAGACCAATAAAGGGTCTCATGTCCCTGTATCTCTCTAGGATACAATGTTTTCTTCAATATGGTTTTAACTTTTTTCTTCTTAGTGACTTCAGGCATTTTTCTTACAGCCAGAGAGATATATTGAGAAGGGACCTTCTGTGATTGTGATTTAATCATTAGACCCGGAGGAATAAGAGCAAAGGATGACAAACCTTAGTAAAGCTTCTCCAGTAAAGTTAATACCATTTTGCAGCACATTTTCTGGGTGACTTTAACTACTCAAACCCTAGCTCATAACAGGTAAAATGTGTATGGAATAACCTGGAATTCCTTTGTGAAATTGGGTCCTGTGCCTATAAGAACATGAAAAATAGGCGCAGTGACTCATGCCTATAAACCTAGCACTTTGGGAGGATGAGGCAGGAAGATCACTTGAACCCAGAAATTCGAGACCAGCTTGGGCAACATAGCAAGATCCTCTCTCTACAAATAATTAAAAAATTAGCCAGATGTGGTGGCACGCACCTATAGTTCCAGCTACTCAGGAGGCTAAGGCAGGAGAATTCCTTGAACCCCAGGAGGTTGAGTCTGTAGTGTGAGCCCTTGTGCCACTGCACTCTAGCCTGGGCAACATAGTGAGACCCCATCTCAATGAAAAAAGGTACTGAATAGGTAGAAGCAAAGGACGTAAA
This sequence comes from Theropithecus gelada, assembly GCF_003255815.1. Taxonomy (NCBI): domain Eukaryota; kingdom Metazoa; phylum Chordata; class Mammalia; order Primates; family Cercopithecidae; genus Theropithecus; species Theropithecus gelada. The sequence goes on along the minus strand of NC_037681.1, from coordinate 63,761,633 downwards.
AGTACATGAGAGGCCAGGCACAGGGGCTCATGCCTGTAATCCCAGCACTTTGGGAAGCTGAGGAGGCTGGGTCTACCTGAGGTCAGGAGTTTGAGCCTGACCAACATGGTGTGAAACCCTGTCTCTACTAAAAATACAAAATTAGCCGGGTGTGGTGGTGCATACCTGTAATCCCAGCTACTCGGGAGGCTCAGGCAGGAGAATCACTTGAACCCGGGAGGTGGAGGTTGCAGTGAGCCGGGATTGCACCATTGCACTCCAGCCTTTTAAATTATTGTTAAAGGTAGAAATTTAATAAACTATTAGGTCTTTTGCTAGTTACATTGTCATCGGTTTTAAATAAGGCCAAGTCTCTATTATCTGGGCAACAAGAGTGAAACTTCATCTCAAAAAAAAAAAAAAGAAGTACATGAGAAAAGTCAAGGGCACAGCAAAGTCATTTAAGGAAAAAGAAAAATTGAAATGGACTGAAGAGGGAAGGATTTGAAGGATATAAATGATGACCATGTTAAAAGAGGAAAATATTAAGAAAGGAAGGTATTGAACCCTTACAGAACAGCTAGAAAGGTTGGAGACTGAAAGGCTGAGTAAAATTTAAAATCAGATCTGTAATGAAAAGAAGAGAATGAAACCCCAAATGGAGCCACTGTTTTATTAGTATGACTAAAGCATCAGTGACTCTGAAACCAGGTTCTCCATGTACAGATGAGGGAGAGAATAGACAAAGGGGAGTTCTTAGGGCAGGGTAGTTTCTCCATTGAAAGGATGGCGATGCTGCGTGGTGGTCTTCCATGGCTCTCCAGTGATAACCCTCCACAAGCCCAGGCCCACCCCACCTGGACCGGAGGTACCCTTTCTGGGAGGCCATGCTTACCTCTCACTTTCATCTTGAATTCTATGTCAGTTACAGCAGTCCACTTTCATTTTTCCTCTTATGAGTCACAGCCACGCAATTTTGTTCTTGACAACTCATTGCTTTGTGTTTTTGACTTTATATTCCTTTTGATTGCTCAGGACAAGATACTATCTTTTATTGTTCATTGTCCACAGCAGCACCTAGCACAGGCTGAATAGACAGATCAGTGTCCAGGAGTAATAATGGCATTCAGATAGTGGACCCCCTACATACGTGGGACACAAGTTGCTGCCTTTATCATGGGTCTTTCTCTTTTTTTTTTTTTTTTTTTGGTTGGGGGCGAGGATGGAGTCTCGCTCTGTCACCAGGCTGGAGTGCAGTGGCACGATCTCAGTTCACTGCAACCTCTGCCTCCCAGGTTCAAACGATTCTCCCATCTCAGCCTCCCAAGGAGCTGGGACTACAGGCGCCTGCCATGACGCCCAGCTAATTTTTGTATTTTTAGTAGAGATGGGGTTTCACTATATTGGCCAGGATGGTCTCAATCTCTTGACCTCGTGATCCACTCACCTTAGCCTCCCAGAGTGCTGGCATTACAGGTGTGAGCCACCATACCCAGCCTCTTTTTATTCATGCCCCCACAGCATAATCTTGATTGATGCTTCACTTTCAGAATTTATAGGCTCAGACACTTGAATCAACACTGGGCCAGTTTCTCCAAAGCAGTCTTATGCATAAAGTTTTCTTGTAGAGAATCAGGACTCAACTAGAAGAGTAGGGCACCAGGTCTTTGTCAGCTGGGCAGCATCTTCTGGAGGCCTTGCCTAGGGCTGGTTGCCTCCAGAAAGCCTACCTCCTCACCCCCAAAAAAGACATTTCCAAATCTGCTCCCTTAGGAGTCTCTCTTTGCCAGTATTTGTCTAACACTCTTTCTGTCTTAACAGTACCCAGAAAAAAAGGAATAGCTGCAACTCATTCAGTGCTCCTCTCTTCCACCAGGGATTTGAAGCAGTATTTGCACCTGCCTGTTAATTGCATTCTAGGTAATTCAGATTCCTTTTGGTCTTCTTAGAGTTGCAGGATACACTTGCTCTCTGGAAGTGTGTCCTTACCCTTCTGCAGAGTGAGGAGCAAGCTGTTAGAGATGCAGCCACGGAAACTGTGACAACTGCCATGTCACAAGAAAATACCTGCCAGTCAACAGGTACCTCGTTCTTATCCTTTCGCATTGCCTTATTGCTGTAGGATAGGGGTTGGCACACTTTTCTATAATGAGCCAGATAGTATCTTAGGCATTGTTGGTCATTTGGTCTCTGTCTTAACTCTGCCATTTTAGTGGGAAAGCCACAAACAGTAGGTAAACAAATGGGCATGACTGTGTTCCAATAAAATTGTACTTACAAAAATAGGCAGCTTCTCAGATTTGATCTACTAGCCATAGTTTGCTGACCCCTGCTCTAGGACATCCTAGAGAAAAATTATTTTTAAAGGTAGAAATTTAATAAACTGTTAGGTCTTTTGCTAGTTACATTGTCATCGGTTTTAAATAAGGCCAAGTCTCTGTTATCTGTGTGGTTCCATAACTCAGGAATCACAAAACCATCATTTTGTTCCTGTGTGAGTTTTTGTATGTGACAGAAAGCGACAAATGATTATGTGTACATTAAGTTTCTCTACTTTGTGTCCTAGCTGCTCATTTGATAATGACATAAACCCAGGAGGGAAGAGGGGAGTGGAAAGAAGAGCACCCTAGCTGGGTAGTCCTGAGGTCACAGCCATAGTATAAGCGGTTACAGCCCCGGGCCCGGGGTCATGTGCATGTAATGGCAAATGCTACAAAAGCAAAAAGGAACTCAGGCTGTGGGTAGAAAATGGGCTGCTGGATGGAAGAGACAGGGGGCAGATGGAATAGACGTAAGATCACACCTCTGGACAAGCGGCCATCTAGGAGGATGCCTGCTTTAGTGGACTTGGATTCTCTTGGGGCTGGGTGTCAGGAAAGGTCTCTGGATCAACCGTCCCAATGAGAAGCAAGAACACTGTTTTGAGGCAAGGGATCAAAGCTGAGCAAAGAAGTTCACCTTAATAGACAACAGAATGAGAGAAGAGGAAGCCAGATAGTCTTTGTAATTGATGCAAGGCCCCACATCAGTTACTCTGGCTGGGGCTGCTTGCCAAGGCAGAACACAGGACTGTGTTCCCTGGAAGCCTCCTGAGATGTGTGAACCTTCCAGGATCTGAATCCGCAGTCTAAATGGTCTGTGCATGCTTCTCTGCCTATGTGGAAGAAGCTAGTTTTGGAATAATCTCTCAGTGATACTGCACCAGGGCAGGTTTCGCCTAGATCAGCTTTTCCTCTCAGGAGGATAGCATTTGGAACCGAGCCACGAGTGATATGCAAGCAGGCTCGCCTCAGCCCCCAACCTGCCAGACTTCCCCAGTAGCTAAAATTCTGCCATTGGTAATTTATTCATTTTTCCAATTGCAGCATTTGCTTAGAAGGACACACAGAAAGCCCAGTGAGTGCTCAGTAAACATTTGTTGGAATATAATACACAGTAGATTCCGTACCCAGCCCAGCTTGATTTTCTTAAGCATAAAATATAGATCTTTTTCTTTAGACTGAAAAGTAGCTGAGGACTGAGAATTTTTTCAGGACCCTGATTTTTTTCTTTAATCAGAAGTTAGGCAACTGATTCATCAGAACAATATTGTCTTGTTTTAGGCCAGGCGCAGTGGCTCACGCCTGTAATCCCAGCACTTTGGGAGGCTGAGACGTGTGGATCACTTGCGGTCAGGAGTTCAAGACCAGCCTGGCCAATATGGTGAAACCCCATCTCTACTAAATATACAAAAATTAGCTGGCGTGGTGGTGGGCACCTGTAATCCCAGCTGCTCGGGAGGCTGAGGCAGAAGAATCTCTTGAACCCGGGATGCATAGGTTGCAGTGAGCTGAGATAGTGCCACTGTACTCCAGCCTGGGTGACAGAGCAAGACTTCGTCTCAGAAAAAAAAAAAAGAACAATATTGTCTTGTTTTACCATCTCTCAAGGATATCAAGTGCTGGTGGTAACTTCACATTCATTCAACATACAAGGATTTTGTAGAATCACTGCTGATGTTTTCCTCTTTGGTGTTCCACGTTAATTACCATTGAGTCTTAACTACCTTAAAAGTACATGTTGTTTCTTTTGTCCCCAAATCAGTGGTTGGCTAAATGCCACAGTAAAATAACATTATTAAGTTGTGTTAATATTTAACGTCTTCTTTGAGAAGTTAAAATTACAATGAAAAAATTAAAGTTAGTTCTCAGTTTTCCTCCAAGAAAGAAATACAACGCAAGAGCTCCACACCTCTGAGATCTCCCACTGTCAGTGAGGGATGGATGCAGACGGAGCTCTGCTCTCAGACTGTCTTCTAGCAGCCTGCTGGAGGAGCTTGAGGAATTAGGAGGTGCATTCTGTGGGGTCTCTCTGGAAAGGGTCTGGAGAGTGGAGTGGGCCCAAAGGAAGGGAGAGATGTGACACAAATGAGAGCAGAACAGTCAATGCAGAAAGAGAAGTTGGAGCCAAACCCTGGAGTTGGGGAGAACCTGGGAGCTAATTGGGCAGCAGTGAGTGGACTTCTGTGGTCAGAACACAGGCTTAGGCCAGGAAAGGAAGAGGAGCAGGAAATGAACTGAGCAAGGCAGGGGCACCCGCTTGTGGGATGGCTCAGTACCAAGCCCCGATCTCCTTCTGCAGGTAATGGGAAGCTGGAGAGGGTTTAAAGCAGGAATGAGGTGGGAAGGCACTCAGAGGAGACTGGTGTTACAGGAAACATACTTGTGGAATCTCTGCAGCAGTGTGTGAGATGGGCCAGGGCTGGGGATGAGTAAGGGGATTTATTAAGCAGGGAAATCAGCTGGGGGCTGGCAGCGACAGTCCTCTCCAGCTGCTCTCAGTAGGGATGGGGTGGAGAGGAGAGGACTGATGTGTGAGAGTACTGGTTGGGGTTTGGGTAATCTCCACATGGGAAGTGCTGCTGTGGGAGGTGGGAGAGAAGGGAAAGCATGAGGTGACCTCAGAGTTTCAAACCTATGAGGTGTCCAGGGAAAAATACCGAGGCATGCCTCTGGCACTGATGTAGAAGTCAGACCGTGGCATTCCAGGAAGTGAAACTACCAGGAAATCGGGAAAGGCAGTCAGAGGCCACAAGTCACTGAGATCCAGGACGAAGTATTCCTTAGGTCTTGGAAGCTCGACAATAGAAATGGAGAGGGCAAAGGGAGACCTTCATCTCCTGTGGGAACAGAATAGACTGAGCTCTGTCCTGCCTTCCTCAGAACGCAGCACAGCTATCCTGGGATCTCCAGTGCTCCTTAACAGATCTTTCTTTCTGTAGAAGAGGCAAGTGTTAAATGCTTGCACTTTCTGGAACCTGTAGAAGAGGCAAGCGTTAAATGCAGTCATTCAGACTTCCTCACCCTAAGATATCGTTTTGAATAATTGGCTTTAGGTCTAGATTTGAATTAGTTAATGATTCTAGAAGGCCTGGGGAAAATAATGCCATGATTAGCCGGCCCTCCTGAGAATGGATTTCTTACTCACCTTTTTTGCCTGCTGGAATCTCCTGCACATGCTTCACCCCGCATAGGGAAGCATGAAACTCACAGCCTGTCAACAACTTTCTCCCTGCAATATCCGAAGCACCCTCAGCCCTTAGAAGTATGGACATCAGGGAGCCCCAGCTGCAGGACCCTCTCTGCCCCTCCCTCCCCACTCTGTACCAATCATGGAGCCTGCAGAAGGGAATGGAAGAAATGACATTTCCAGGACTTAAGAGTAAAGGATTGAAATTCGCAGCTAGGAGAAAAAAAATGTGTGGGCCAGACTCCAGGCAAGGCTCCGCCTTCCTCCTTTCCCTGCTCTGACTTCAGGCCTTGAAATGCTGAGGAAAGAGCTCTAATGAAAGAGCGGGAGATGCTCAAGGCTGTCTCTGCAGCTCCCCACCCTCTTCCACCAAGCGGCCACTTGGATCTGTTTTATATACCACATCGGGGATTTAATGTCAGATTTCATTTGAACAAAGGCCTCTGTGTGGGAAAAACAACCTGGACAATATTTAACTTTAAATCCCGGCATTTGTACGATTCTTAAGTTAGGCAGAGTTCTGGGAGAGAGCAGCAGGGGAGGAACCCATGCAGGTACAAATTTGTGAAGCTGCCTTCAGAGGAAGAGAAGATAAGAAAGGTATCTTAGAAGGTTAGAAGGGCTAAAAGAAAGAATCCAGTGATTGGGATTCTTCCATAGCCTTTCCTACAAGCCAGGGGGACCTGAGCCTTTTCTTTTTGTAGAGCTCTTTCACTCCGATGCAAGTTATCTGGTGTGGCTTAGCTGGAAATACTGCAGAGAGTTAGACCGAAGGACTCCAGGATGGACTTAAGGACGGCTAGATCAGGAGGTCGCCAGGCAGAACCCCATATGTTCCACTTAGCGGAGGCAGGGTGCTTCTGGGAGCTGGATGGGCCATGGGGACAGGGCAGGCAGGGGGATGGCTTTCTGAACTTCCCTCAGGCTTCTTGCTTTTCCTGGCACTGGATCTCCCTCTCTTGCTCTTTCAGCTTCAGCCACTGTTGGCCACCTAATTTAGATGGCCTGCTCCCGTTCCCGTCTCCTTTTGTAAGGCTCAGAAAACAGTTTCCGGCCAGGTGTGGTGGCTCATACGCGTAATCCCAGCACTTTGGGAAGCTGAAGTGGGCAGATCACCTGAGGCCAGGAGTTCAAGACCAGCCTGGCCAACATGGTGAAAACCCATCTCTAATAAAAATATAAAAATTAGCTGGGCATGGTGGTGTGCATCTGTAGTCCCAGTTACTCAGGAGACTGAGGCAGGAGAATTGCTTGAACCCCGGAGGTGGAGTTTCCGCAGTGATGCAGTGAGCTGAGATCATACTACTGCATTCCAGCCTGGGCAACAGAGCGAGACTCCATCTCAAAAAAAAAAAAAAAAAGGGAAAACAGTTTCTGCTTGAATTGATACAGGATAAGCGAAGGCACTGAGCAAGGGGTGCCAGATTTCATGCCTGTTGTTAGTGTTTTGGTTCAAGAAGGATGACTTCTTGGTAGAAACTTTATTATGGAAAAATGTATATGTAAGACCTTTAAAGGGGGTAGTGGGTAGGCAAGCAGGCAGATCAGCTGTAGCTCTTTTTGTTAGAATACTGTCTCCAAGTAATTCTGGTCCCTCTTTCCTAGCAGGCCCCTTGCCCACAAAAAGTCATGTAAAACTTCTGCTTGTCCTGCCAAATATGGACATTTAGTGGGAATGCATTAAATCCCATCTTCTCGACAGCACCCCTGCCCTCCGGGATCTCCCCATTCCCTGAACCGCTGCAGCATTTGGTTATTGTATCATCACAGAGCCTTTGCTGTTTTACACTTTTATCATTTTCCCTTTCCTGTGCTTTAGTTCTCTCTTCCCAACTAGCCCTCATGAACTTAGAGACTGTTTTCTATTAGGTACACAGTGGGTGCTCAATTTGTGTTAATGGATTGACTTTTCACCACAGTCAGGTGGCAAAAGAAGCATGAGAGTACGCTTTGAAATAAGGAAACTCCGGAACAAGCAGGCAGACCCTCTCTGCTGGAACCAGCTCAAGGGGCAGCGTTTTTCACTGATTCATACCAACTAGGGTGGCAGTCTTGCTGACTCGCGCACTGTCCGGGTCTGGTAGGCTGAGTTTGCAGCCTGTAGTGTTGGGTCCCTCCTCACTCCTACCTCTGAAGTCTGTGTCTTGGATTACAGGACCAGAGAGCCAGCCTGGGGCTGCAGGGACCATGGCCCTGGGTTACCTGGGAGACACCGAAGGAGCCTCCTGTGCTTGGCATGGTGACCTGTAGAGAATGGAATAACAATGGTGTTTAGCAGGGAGGTGGAAGAAGGGAAGTAGGAGTGAGATGTAGAAAAATGAGACTCAGAGGTTAGAGAATGGAGCAGTAGGCAAGTGGCATTGTGAGGTTGAGTCCAAGCAGCCATGTAGCCAGGGCAAGGCAAAGAAGGAAAAAACCAACATCTGCACACACATATACATGTGGCATCATCGTCACCCACACAGAGCCCGTGAGCCAGCATGAAAGGATGAACACTTCTCATATGCCCCGACCCTTGAGCAAACAGGGAGGGAAGCCTGGGAGGAGAGAGATAGGGAGGCCTGGGTCACTGTGACATTTTCCAGTGGCCCCATGGAGTGAGACAGCTCAGTCAGCAAAGCCCCAGGCCTGTGGGACTTCACACTGAGTCACAGATGCTTCCACCCCTGGAACCTCTAAGGCTGCCCACCAGTCTCAGACCTGCAGCAGGCCCTGTGCTTTTTTCAGTTCCTGCCAGATCACAGGGTCAGGCACTAGAAGGGCTCTGCAAGTACTGACTGCCTCCCTCCTTCTCCTGCCTTCCATAGGCTCTTTCCTAATCACCTCAGGTATATTGTCTTCAAAGTGCCTTTTCTGCTCTGTGGTGCCAGAGCCTGGCCCCAGACTCAATATTATAGATGTACCAAGTACCTTTTTCTAAAGAAGAATGACCCAAAAAAGTTAGAATCACTTTATACTAGAATATATCCTCCTGCCTATCTCCAAGCCTGGCCTAAATTCCTCTTCAGATGAGTTACACTTATTTGCCTCCATCATTTCCTTTTATTTTTATTTTTATTTATTTATTTTTTTTGAGACGGAGTTTTACTCTTGGCGCCCAGGCGAGAGTGCGGTGGTGCAATCTTGGCTCACTGCAACCTCCTTCTCCTGTGTTCAAGCAATTCTCCTGCCTCAGCCTCCCGAGTAGCTGGGATTACAGGCACATACCACCATGGCTGGCTAATTTTGGTATTTTAATAGAGATGGGGCTACTACATGTTGCCCAGGCTGGTCTTGAACTCCTGACCTCAAGTGATCTGCCTGCCTTGGCCTCCCAAAATGCTGGGATTACAGGCGTGAGCCACCGTGCCTGGCCATTCATCATTTATATGTGTCTACTTTAAAATTCTAAGTTGGGGCTAGTCACAGTGGCACATACCTGTAATCCCAGCACTTTCGGAGGCCGGGGCAGCCAGATCACTTGAGCCCAGGAGTTCAAAACCAGCCTGGGCAACATGGGGAGATCCTATCTCTACAAAAAATTTTTAAAATTAGCCAAGTGTAGTGGTGCATGCCTGTGGTTCCAGCTACTGAGGAGGCTGAGGTGGGAGGATCACTTGAGCCCAGAAGGTCGAGGCTACAATGAGCCATGATCATGCCACTGCACTCCAGCCAGGTCAACAGAGTGAGACCCTGTCTCAAAAAAAACAAAACAAAGCCAAAACTCTAAACTGTTTTCTGACCCCTTCTCTTACTCCTACTTAAGATAGTCTAGAGATTTTTCTTACTATTTAAGTATGAGATGAGAAGTGGTCAGATAAGGGTATTCAATCATTCATTTGTTCATTCATTCAACAAATACTTACACAGTGCCTGTCCACCAGGCTTGTTTCATGTGCTAGTCCAAGCCACCACCATCTCTCCCCAGACTTCTGCAGCCTGGTCTTCCTGCCTCTATTTTTGTTTGCTGAAATCCAGGCTCGCTTCTTCAGGAGTAAAACAGATGATACTGCTGTCCTGCTCAGAACTCTTGTCTTGGCTTCCCATCTTAATCTGGGTAAAACCTAAATTCCTACATACAAAATCCTAACCAGTCCAGCCCCTGCCACTCCTCCCCTAGCCACTCCAACCTTCTTTCGGGTTTTCCCACTCCCAAGCCCATTCCAACCTCAGGGCCTCTGCAATAGCTGTTCCCTCTGCTTGGAATATTCTTCCCTCGTCCCGCATGGCTGACTCCTTCATATAATTCCAATCTCAGCTTCAGTGTCATCTGCACAGGGGTACTGCCTTGACCTCTCAGACTACAGTAACCACCCAGTTATTTGCTGTCATTCATCCCACTGGTTTAATTCTCTGCATAATTTTATTTATTTGTTTTCTCTCCACCGGAATAAAAGTTCCAAGAGGCCGGGCGCGGTAGCTCACGCCTGTAATCCTAGCACTCTGGGAGGCCGTGGCGAGTGGATCACCTGAGGTCAGGAGTTCGAGACCAGCCTGACCAACATGGTGAAACCCCCTCTCTACTAAAAATACAAAAATTAGCTGGGCATGGTGGTGCATACCTGTAATCCCAGCTACTCAGGAGGCTGAGGCAGAAGAATTGCTTGAACCCAGCGGGCAGAGGTTGCAGTGAGCTGAGATTGCACCACTTCACTCCAGCCTGGGTGAAAGAATGAAACTCTGTCTTAAAAAAAAAAAAGTTCCAAGAAAGTAGGATTTTTGTCTTGTTTGTTTGCCGCTATATTCTCAGAACCTGGCACATAATAGATATTCAATAAGAATCACTGTTTGATGATCAACTGAATGAATGAATCGAGGAATGCATCTGTCAAAGTAGTTAAACCCAGTAAGAACCTTAGTGTTTTTCAGATCTATCTGGTGGGGGAAACTGTTTGGATTCTGTGTTGTGAAATTGCCTTGAGGTCACAGCATTTTCTTGTTATGGCAGATTAAATCGCCTGCCTTAGTCCTCTCCTCTTCCTAGAGACATGAATTCAACAGCTGATGAGGAACTGATGGAGCATCTACTAAGACTGGCTGCTGTAGAAAATCCTGGACTAACTCCTTCTCTCCCTTGTCATTGCATACTGGATCATGCAGGATGAAATTTCTTGAGCAAGAGTTTCATCCATAGGGGCCCACATGCCTAGCTCAAGGCCGGCCCTGGGAAGCGCCCAGCAGGGGGATACTCGTCAGTTGCTCATCAGGTCCCAGGTGAGGGACCAGAGCCAAGGCTGCATGAATCGATCTGGAAGGCCTAGGGGAGGTGGCCCCTTCCTCCCAGAGCCCTGTCTGCTCTTTCCCACTCTGAGCAGGCCAGTAGGGGGACAGGGGAAGGAGAACCTCATCACCTCCCTCTTGATGCTCCTGTTTCTTTTTATCCCCTTTGATCCTCACAACACTGTGAGATACTTTATTATCTCCTCCATTTTATTTATATTTTTATGTTTTTAAAGGTGGGTTCTCACTGCATCACTCTGGCTGGAATACTGGTGGCTGTTCACAGACACGCTTGTAGCTCACTGCAGTCTTGAACTCCTGGGCTCAAGGGATCCTCCCACCTCAGCATCCTGAGTAGCTGGGACTATAGGCACCTACTATACTTCCTCCATTTTAGATGTGAATATGCAGAAGTTCAGAGAGTTGAAGGAATGGGCCCAAAGTCCCAAGGCAGATAAGTGTCAGAGCCAGAGTTGGAGCTCTGGTGACAGAGGCCTGCACTCTCCGAGCCTCTCTGAGTCAGGGAAAGGAGTCCAAACCTGGCATCTAGTTTAGAACCCAGGAGTTAAGAGAAAGGGATGCACTGAAGGTCTTCTAAACTCACTGTTGTGTTTGAAAGAAGACACTGGAGTCACAGCGTAAGAAAATGGTTTGGGGACCAGAGCTCAGATACCAGAGTGTGCCCTGGGGAAAGGGAATAGAGGGCAGATGCAGCAAGAGATGGCAGGTGGTCCTCTGTTAAGGCTGCTGCTGTTCCTGTTCTCCAGTGCCCCTCCTGGAGGGAGGGAATCCCATGACTTGAGGGTTTTAGAGCCTCTAACTTAGAGATGTGGAAATTGAAGCCCAGGAAAGGTAAATGATTTCCACAGTGTCACATAATGAGTAGAAAAACGAGGTCTATGACACCGTCTCCTGAGGCCCAGGATAGTACCTCTACTGTCCCCCAAGCCTTGATTTTTACAGAGGAAGTGACAGAAATGTAGGGATACCCACCTGAGAATAATCCAGACTCAGAGGGTAGAGAGGAGCTGGCAGGGGTGAGATGGGGTGGTGTAGGGTAAGGGCAGAGAAGATGGAACACTGCCTTGAGAAGAGGGCTTGGAAGAACTCCAGCAACACTGGGGTGGGAAGAACTAAGTGTTCTGTGAAACCAGCCATCTCTCAGCAGTCAGCAATCAAACCACACCCTGAGTCAGCCCAGGATTCCACTGCCTTGGTCTCTCTGGGCCTCTCTCCATGGCTGACTGGGTCTTCCTCTTATTGTCAGTGGGGCTGCAGGGGAGGAAACAGAAGAAGCTAGGAATTGCGGTCCTACCCCGCTGTGAACCAGTGGAGGGTGAGGGGAAATGGCTTTTGAAGGAAGATAGTTATGTGGGAGCCAGTTATCTGTTTTCTCATTTATTCCTTCAAAAGAAAGAGATTTGACCAAGGTAGGCCATCGTCCGCACCTCCACCCCCATTCCTGCCAGCTGCAGTGGGCGGGCACAGCGGAGCTCCAGTTGCCGCATTCCAAGTTGCATGTGCTGTCAGTTGCTGTTCCAGAGAGCCTGGGCCCCCTGACGTTCACCTGCGTCTCAGCGAGTGCGTCACTGGCAGCGGCTCCCATGATGTGCAAAAGCAGGTGCAAACGTCTTCGATCTGCTGGCCAGTTACGAGTGCCAGTGAGTACCCTGGCTGGGCCTGGTTGCTGGGGTGATGGGATTGTTACCATGGCCTCCCAGTGACTAATCCCCAGAGAGACAACAACAGGCTTCTTTCGAGGAAATGAGGGTCATTTTTGCATCACTTTGCCCCGACTCTTGCTGCTTCTGAAAGCCGAGCTCTGGCCACGGCGACTGACCCCTGTGGGTGATGATAAGCCCTCGGTCTGAGGCGTAGGCCATCTGGTGCTGACGCGGCTGCAGGGTGTTGTCTTCCCTGTTAGGGCAAGCCTGGTGCCTGGTGATCTTCCTTCTCCAGCTCATGGCCTCAGCTCTCCTCTTCTCTGCTTTCCTTTTCCTCAGGAACTTCCGCTTTCCTCAGCAAGGCCATATCACAATGCAGGATTTCTCTTTTCACTGTGGCGAGCAGGCTTCCTTTTTGAACCTAAGCCAGTTTCAGGTGTTAGGGTCACTGCTCTGTCAGGGGTGGCAAGATGGGCCCCCCCACTGCTTTCTCATTCATCCCTGGTTCAAGGAGGATGACTCCTCCAGCCCCAGCTTCAGGCCTGACTCTATCGGGAGCACCCCTCCTGAGCATCCCAGCCAGCACTGGCACCTGCCCTTTGCCCTCCTGAGTTCACTCAGCCATAGACTTCTTCCATCCCAACAGCCAGATGAAGGTCAGACCCAGGCTGTCATGACAGTGCTGCCCGAGAAGTTCTGCAGGGCAAGGGTGGGGCCCAGGAGAGGCCCCCTCACTGGCCAAGCTGGTGGCCCCTCCTTCCTCACCATCCTACGGTTATCCAAGGAGGCATAAAGGGTGACACCAGAGACCTGGGAAGCCCTCATCCAACCTACCAAACTCTCCAGTTCTGTTCTCAGATCTCCCAGAAGATGCTTGGTGGATTGTGAAAGCCTGGGCTTCCTTGTTTTTGCTGCTCTCTTTTTGACTACAGGAGTCCCCATGGCAAGACCTCTCATGGGCAGAAGAGCAGAATGGAGAGTGGCTCTGGTGATGGTGGGTCAGTACAGGGAGGGTGGTTCTCTGCACACATGGGGCAGGGTGTGTACTTTGAGATAGAAAGGTGTGTTGGGAATCTGTGCACCTTTCAGAGTGTCTGTTTGTAAGGAGTATACAGCCCCAGTTTGGATGTGAATGTGTGTATGAGCATCAGGAGGAGAATGGTATTCGAGAGATGTGCTCTGACCTGTTCACTGATGCATCGTGATGAGCTAAAAGTAAGAAATCCCTCCCTTAATGTCAAAATGGCCAGGAAATCCTTGCTGTACTTCAGTCACTGTGTTTGTCAGAAGTGAATTTCTTGTGAGGCTGATCTACAGGAGCAGAGGCAGAGAACAGCAGGTGGGAATCAAACACAAAGAATTGGCCTTGACAGCAGCTTGTCTTCTCCCTCTCTCCCTCCTCTCCCCTCCCTCCTTTCCCCTCTCCTGCCTCCCCACCTCCAGCTGAAGTACTGAAGTTACTGGAGTACAACCAGGGCTGTCAGCTTGGGGCGTATCTTGAAATGGACTTTCTGAAGTATTTTCTGGGGTTTCAAGCATGAAACAGCTGGTGTTTTAGTCAGGGTATAGATTTGGTATCTGTGAGAGAAGTTAGTAGTGGCTTCAACAAGTCAGTAGCTTATTTCTTCCTCACATAGAGCACTCAGTAGACTGGTGTGATGGTCCATATGGTAAGGGGCCCACACCTTCTTTCTTAGTGCTCTGACATTTTCAAGACACACCATCCCTCACATGGCCCCAGATGGCAGTGCCAGCTCCCACTTCCATGTCCACAATCTGGTGAGCAGGAAGGCAGGAGGGAGGGGCCAACCTGGAAGTCACATGCACCACTTCCGTGGATCTCATCGGCCAGGCCCTCGTCATCTGCCACAGGTCTCAGCCGAAGAGGCTCAGAAATCATGTGTTGAACTAAATGGACGCACGCTCAGCTAAAAAGCCCATTTCTATGTAAGTGGGGAGGACTGGGTTTTGGGAGACAGGAACTTCATTTCTCGCAATCTGCTATCTTCTTATTTTTACCAGGTCCTAATCACTGAGGTTCTGGAAAGTGCCAGCCGCATGGGCACTAACAGCTGGGGACACAGGGATGAATTAGATAGAGCGTCTGCTCCTAAACTGTTGGGAGTCCACCCTCTCAGGTGGTATGCCACCTAAAATCAACAGACCTTCCTTTACATATATCCAAATCATGTTTTCTGTTAGCAATTTACATGGCTAATTTTATAAGGAAGTAACCATTAATAATAAGAATTTTGTTCAAAACGTTCTCACCAACTTGGTAAGTTTGGTTGCTGATCCCTGTTCCATCTCTTAGGACCATACACATCACCCAAAATGCAGACACTTCCTTAGGAAACAAGCCCACAAGCTTTGCAGTTGCATTACCCGTAGCAAGAATTTACTAGAAAGGTAACTTTTTAATTGAGGGGGACTGGGGAGGAAGAATACACTTAGTAGAGACCAAAAAAATGGAGCAATGGCAGGAGGGAGGGAGCCACACTCAGAAGGGAGCAGGAATGGGGAAGTGGAGAGGGGAGGCCGCAGTTCGGCACCCAGTGCCTGTTCCACCACTGTGCTTACGCATGGCAGGTCCTCCCTGAGCCGGTCAACCTGGTTAAGTGTCACGATTCTACCCAGCCCTATGCCCTCCTTTCCCACAAAGCCTTTCCAGTCTTTGTGTCTCTACTTAAGTCACACCCACACAGTTTAGCTCTTACATTGCTCCTTCTTTATGAGTCTCCTCCTCTCACCCACACTAAGCTTTTTAAGGGCTGAGGCCTCCATCACAGCAGAGTGGAGCGTGTTACATTCTAGAGTGGCTCACGACAGGCAGACCTATTGTTTCTGTAGCACAGCCTGGTTTTGGAGTTGAATGTAGACATGGGGTTTGAGATGGGCAGCTTCCCTTCAGTCAGTGCCCTGCTCAGCCTCCTGGCAAGCCCAAGGGCCCCAACAATGAGCCTGTGGGGTCAAGTTACACTGGGACAAGTTGATAAGGGCTCCCCAAGCAACCCAGTCCCATCACACCAGAAAATGAAATTCCCCCTCTTTTAAAAGCCACTCATAGAACATAGTAGTGGTTCTGCTTCAGATCCTCAAGTGTGTGTGTGTGTGTGTGTGTGTGTGTGTGTTTTCAAAAGTAAAAAAAAAAAATCAGGTTATCCTCCTCGCCCCCTTAATCTGTTCCAAATGAGAACACTTAGAAAACTCCCAAGAACCCGCTCTGTTAAGAAAATTGGTTTCTGCTGTGGAGTGGGTCGGGGTGGGGAATGGAGTTAGGAAAATATATGGAACCTGACAGAAGACATTGGGTTTGTGTTTGGAAAAGGATTCGGGTTGTTTTCAAGTTTTGAGTTACAGCCTGGGCGTGTTGGAAGAAGTGGGATCGTACAGCACAGCCTCTGTGGGCTTCTCATTCAGCTCCTCCTGCCTGCCCAGCCCCTGTTAGAGATGCCTTGCTTGGCAGGCTAGCTGGGAAACCTTCTTCATAAATAACTCCCCGGAGGAGACAGGAGTGATAACAGACGTTTTAAGTGGAAGCCGAGCTGCTTTAAGCACTTAGGGAAGGGCCCTGCACGAGTCTGGCCCCAGGATTCTCCTTGCCAAGCAAGGGAACGCTCTTAAAGCTTTCAGTTTGGTTCCTCTAATTTTATTATTTCTCTAACCTCTCTAACTAGTAGAGTGATTGAGGCTCTGATTGTGAGTCCTGTTTTTATTTTTCACACTATTTTTATACTTTTGAAGCTGTGGTTTTAAAATATACACTCAAAAATGTTGGCTCAGCACCCGCGAGGCCCAGGAGGTTGTCCAGATGCACGGGGTCCGGGGCTGCTCCCAGCAGCCTTTCAGTGCCCCCGCCGCCACCGCTGGCCTTTGGGGACGGATGAAATGGGCAGGAGTTGCTGTAAGAGATTGGTCCAACCACAATCTAGCTTCTGGCCAAATATTTCAGATTCGACTCTGAGAAACTAGCAGGAATCTTGTTCTGGTGGCTTCCCAAGCACACAGTGAGGGGTGGGTCAGAACCTGTAGAGGCAGAATTCCCAGTTTCAGATAAAATGTTCATTCATCTCCAATATGCAGTGCTGATCCCCATCGCCCTTCCATCCATGCTGAAAGTGTGTGCAGCATGGCACTTAGGGAAAAACAGTGCCAGCAAAGTGGGTTCATTTGTTTCTGTCACCACCATTTGTTGGAAATGGTTGTCATGTTCACGCTACTTTAGAACTCAGAGATGGGCACAAGAAATCTTCCAAAGCGCTGACCTTCCTGTGTTCTTCTCCAGCCAGTTCTAACTCCACCCTCTATCCTCTTGCTCTCTTCCCCCGCCTCCCCCGCCCCACCCTCAGCACCTCCCTTCCTTCCTTTCTCCCTATCCACAATAGATCTAGGAATCTGAAATTTCCACCTTGGCTACAAACAGCACTGAGTCTCTTTGAACAGCCTTGTCCATAAATCTTAGATTGTTTTTCATCTTTGAAAAAGTTACTTCTGGCCCAGCATGATGGCTCACACCTATAATCCCAACACTTTGGGAGGCCGAGGTGGGCGGATCACTTGAGGTTGGGAGTTCGAGAGAAGCCTGACCAACATGGAGAAACCCCATCTCTACTAAAAATACAAAATTAGCCAGGCGTGGTGGCACATGCCTGTAATCCCAGCTACTCAGGAGGCTGAGGCAGGAGAATCACTTGAACCCGGGAGGCGAAGATTTTGGTAAACCAACATCGCACCATTGCCCTTCAGCCCGGGCAACAAGAGCGAAACTCCATCTCAAAAAAAAAAAAAAGAAAAAGAAAAAGCTACTTCTATCAGCAAGTCATTATTCACATGTAGGGGCAGGGAAAAGTTCACTACATTCAGACTTCAGTTTCTTTTCACTCTATTTCACAACATCCACTCCCTTGAAATCACAGACTTTAAAAAAAAGATCAGTCCCCAATAGGCAAGGTGCCCCGTGACATAGCCAGCTGGAACCAGGGAAGAAGGTGAGAGGAAGGGTAGGTTTGCCTAGATGGGGGCTAGCTGGCTCAGCCCATGGGGGAAAATAATTTCAGTCTCAGGGAACTAAAAACCCACTGTTCTTATTTTAGAGTGGTGGATTTGGTGGGTGGGGAGATTTAGGGAGACAGGGCGATATTTATAATGAAAAGCTTAGCTGTATTGTTGAGGGGTGGGGTGCGGGGAGGGAGAGCATGAGGAAAATAGCTAATGCATGCTGGGCTTAATATCTAGATAATGGGTTGATAGGTGCAGCACACCACCATGGCACACATTTACCTTTGTTAGAAACCTGCACATTCTGCACTTGTACCCTGGAACTTAAAAATAAATAAATAAATAAATAAATATTATAGTGTAATATAGCTAACAGGCTAGAACATACCTCAGTTCCATGTTACATCAACTAAAGGAGAGATGAAAGGAGGGTGAATTTGGAGCAAATTAAAGAGAAAGGAATGGGGGGAGAGAGAAACAGACTGTCACTTGAGGACCTGGCTTGGTCTTTCTGCTTCTCATCCTTAGCATGTTGGCTCTTTGACCCCATGCTTGTCCTCATGGTTACAGGATAGCTTGTGTACCTCAGATACACCCCAACATTTTAGGTAGGAAAGAAGGGTTAAGAACATACATTTTTCTTCTCACAGGGTTCTTTTTATCCAGGTATTTTAAATGCCCCCCTCGCCCCAGCATGTATTTCTGTATGCATCCTTGGCCAGGTCAGGTACATGGCCATCCCAGATACGAGGGTAGGCTGAAGGGGAAAGTATCATGCAATGGAGAATGAGACACGTCTAGGCATATCACTTGGAACTGGAACCATCACCTCCCAGAACAAAATCGGCCTTCCATTAATTAGCAAGGAAGAAGTAGGATAGCTGTTGGGTGGGATATTGGGGAGGGATTAGTGTATACCCAGAAAGTGCCGTGACACATTTAGGGAACTGACACATTTAGTCCAGCATGAGGAGTGGAGAGTTGGGGTAGGGTGGGAGAAGGACAAACACTAAAGCTAGAGGTAGATGGGGACCAGATTTTCAAAGGCCAGGGATGCCTTGCTGCTGACTTGGCTCTCTGTGGAAGCCATCACAGGCATAAGAAGGAAAGTGGGAGATGATTGCACATTATACAGAAATGGGGAGGGGACGCCAGTCTCAAGAGTAGTGGTTTTCACACTGCAATATGTACACAGGTCACCTGAGGATCTTGTCAAAATGAGATTCTGTTTCTGTGGGCCTAGGTAAGGCGTGAGATTCTACATTTCTTAAAAACTCCCCAGTGATGCTGACATAGCTGATCAAGGGATCATACTTGGAGTAGCAAGGTCCTAATGCTCTTCGAAAATAAATGTGCAAATATGTTTGTTAGGCATTTTATAGTAACTACTAATATAAATGAAATAGAAATTAACGCTGTCAAATCACTAAGGGAAAAAAAGACAAACTTAGATTGAGTGTTCTTTTTAAAGAAAGGCAAAATCTGGCGTGTCTTTTGGTAATCCTGATGTCTACATGTAACAGAAAAGCCAAACAGAGGTTTAAACACAATGGAAGTTTTTCTCTCTCTCTAGTGACTGTAGTCCATTCCATATGAGGGAGTCCAGGCTAATTGGCAGGCCCCAGGCCCCATGCTGCTTCTGTCTTTCTGCTTCACTCTCCTGGCATGTGGCTTCAATCCTCAAGGTCACCTCTTTATCCATGATAGTTGCCAAAAGCATTAGCTAGCTCATCCTCATAACAGATGAAAAGAAGGGAAGAAAGAACAATAAAGAGTGTACATCCGCTCCTTTCAAAGAGTACCCCCAAAGTCCCATAAAACACTTCTCTTTACCTCTCATTGGCTGTAACCTAGTAATATGTCCATATTTTGCTGCAAGATGTGCAAAGAAACATGATCTTTTGGGCTAAGCACATTACTAGAGTTCTTTTACTAAGGAAGAAGGAAACACATCCAGCTATATGTCACTTTGATAAAGAGATAAGCCTGAATTTACAAGGAATGGTTGAAAATGAAGAAATACACACCCAGCACTTTGAGAGGCCAAGGCGGGTGGACCACCTGAGGTCAGGAGTTCGAGACCAGCCTTGCCAACATGGCAAAGCCCCGTCTCTACTAAAAATACAAAAAATTGCCAGGTGCAGTGGCTCACGCCAGTAATCCTAGCACTTTGGGAGGCTGAGGCGGGTGGATCATCTGAAGTCAACAGTTCGGGACCAGCCTGGCCTACATGATGAAGCCCTGTCTCTACTAAAAATACAAAAATTAGCCAGGTGTGGTGGCATGCGCCTGTAATCCCAGCTACTCGGGAGGCTGAGGCAGGAGAATCGCTTGAACCTGGGTGAGTGGAGGTTGCAGTGAGCCGAGATGATGCCATTTCACTCTAGCCTGGGCAAAAGAGCAAAACTCCATCTCAAAAAAAAAAAAAAAAAAAATAGCCAGGCGTTAGTGGCATACACCTATAATCCCAGCTACTTGGGAGGCTGAGGCAGGAGAATTGCTTGAACCAGGGAGGCAGAGGTTGCAGTGAGCCAAGATCGTGCCATTGCAGTCCAGCCTGGGCGACAGAGCAAAACTCTGTCTCAAAAAAAAAAGCACAAACCAGGCAACATGGCGAAACCCTATCTCTACCAAAAATACAAAAATTAACTGGGCATGATGGTGCATGCCTGTAGTCCCAGCTACTGAGGAGGCTGAGGTAGGAGAATTGCTTGAGCCCAGGAGGTGGAGGTTGCAGTGAGCCAAGATTGGACCACTGCATTCCAGCCTGGGTGACACAGCAAGCCCTTCTCAAAAAAAAAAAAAAGAGAAGAAAAAAGAAATGCACAAATTTGTTTCAGGCAAATGGTAACAGAAAGAAAGCACGGGTGGCAATAATAATATTAGGCAAACAAATTTAAGACAAAAAGTATGAAGATGGACAGGAAGAGAAACACTGGATAATGATAAAAGTTATCCACAAAATAACAGGCATGCACCTTTACGTATCGGGCAAAATAGCATCCAGATTTACCAAAAGACGCTCTACAAAATATTAGGCAAAAGTCATTAAAATACAGCCATAGTAGGATACCTTTCCTTTCTCAGAATGTAAAAGGTCAAGCCAACCAAAGATGAATGAGGCCTTAAAGGATTTAAATACCAGACTTAAAAGTTTGTATAGGTATAAACCTTGTACTCTGACAGAAAATAAACATCCATTTCAAACAGCTACATAACATTTACAAAAACTGATCATATTTCATGTCACCAAAAAAATTTCCATTTCATAAAGAAATCTTCCTAGGCCACATTCTGACCAAATTGCAAGCACACTAGAAATGTAAAATAAAAATATAACAACAAAATGCCACTTAGATATTTAAGCACACTCTTCTAAATCCGTTATGCCAATGACAACACAAAAAATTAAAGACTCCTTATAGGCCCATACAGAGGAAAGCACAATCAAGATTTCAGTAGATGAGACTCTCCTCAGAGGAAGTACTTGCATTGTACCTCCTGGGCTCAAGTGATCCTCCTACCTCAGCCTCCCACGTAGCTGGGACTTCAGGCAATATATTAGGCAATTAAATTTTTATGAATAGTGTACGAGGAAGTCTTTAAAGTCAGTAAATGAAGATAATAGAAAAAGAGGCAAAACATAAAAACCAAGCACTCTGTAGAAGAAAAAAGATGTGAACAGTACACGCATGAAAAAAATGCTCATCCTCACTAATAAAAAAGAAATACCAATTAGAACATCAGCACCCTGTCATTTCCCTGTATCTTATGGGCACAGAATAAAAAGATTACTCTTGGCCAGGTGTGGTGGCTCACACTTGTAATCCCACACTTTGAGAGGCCGAGGCTAGAGGATCACTTGAGTTCAGGAGTTTGAGACCAGCTGGGCATGGTGGTAGGTACTTGTAATCCCAGCTACTTGGGAGACTGAGGCAGGAGAATTGCTTGAACCAGGAAGGCGTAGGCTGCAATAAGCTGAGATCATTCCACTGTACTCCAGCCTGGACGACAGAGCGAGACTCCATCTCAAAAAATAATAATAATAATAATTGCTGTCACTAGGGTGAGAGCTGTGAAGAAACAGGCATGATCTTACCAGGTGGAACTATAAATTGGTATATTTTTAGAGAGAGTTTAATGGTATCGATAGAAATTTAAATGTTTATGCCAATTGAGCCAGCAATTCCCTTTTAGGAAATGTATCCTATAGGAATATGTGCAAAGGGCACAAAGATATATGTATAAAGTATTCCTTTCAATGATGTTTATAACAGGAAAAGGAATAACCTAAATATTCATCAGAGGATTAGTTAAGTAAACGTTAATACCTCCACATACTATGCAGCAGTTAAAAATGGAGTAAATCGGTATGAACCCACGTGCAAAGGCATCCATGATATATTGTTAACTGAAAAAAGCAAGTCAGAACAGAACATCTGGAATGATTCCACTGTCAGCTATAAGAAGTTATTATTCTCTATAACTCTGTAATTGTTTTAAGTCTAGAAAGCTCCATATTATGAATTACTGCCTATAGGGCCTCTGCTGCCTACAGGGGCCTGGCAGGGAGCATAAATGCATGAACTGGCAGGACGTGCAGTCAGAGTAGGAGGGACTGGCAGGGAGCAGACAATCATGTACTGTCTCAGTTGTAGCCAATGGTTGTGATTCCTGACCTTGCCAGGTTTCCCTGGCCAGCATTCATGGACCAGGACTCAGGAGCAGTAGCTCTTTGTTTCAGCCCCAAGACAGCCTTTCCTGGCCCCCTAGCAAGGGCAGTAGTAGTGACCCCTATCAACATCACTTTGGGTCCTCTTCAGCAAGTGCTGGGTGAACCTGGAGCTTTTAGTTGATGGCAGCTTCACTGCCCCTCTCCCCTTGATATGGTGAAATGGGCTCTATGTCACCCTGAAACTGACAGCAGTTGACATTAAGATTTTTTTTAACGCCATAGAACTTACGGACTGTGTTTCATTTTGGCTTTGCTGGTTCCTTAGTGCTCCAGGAGGTTCACTGTCCACCACCAAACCTCCAAAATCTTCAGGAGGCCTCACACAGGCCAGGTTACCCATAGTCCCAATGTGAGCCCTGTGTAGTTACTCTTTTTAGTCCTAACCTTTTTGGCAGGGAGAGGGGGCAAAAACAGCCTCAGCTGTGCTGGAGGAGAACAGCTGGAAATAAACAGCCAATGGATGAGAAAACTTGAGGGTCGATATCCTCCAGTTGCCAAGTTCTATCCTGCTTAGCAAAGTCTCTGTGCTGTTTCACTCTTCATTTCTGAAAGTGACCTTCAACTTGATTTCCCCCGGCCCTCGGTGTAAATATTGGCCTGGTCATTGAGGTCGTCCAAAGAATGATTTGGTCTCCTGTGTAGGGTTGCCAGATTTAGCAAATAAAAATACAGGACACCCAGTTATATAAATTTCAGATAAATAACAAAATTTTTTTTTATTTATTTATTTTCAAGACGGAGTTTCACTCTTGTTGCCCAGGCTACAGTGCAATGGCACGATCTCAGCTCACCACAACCTCCGCCTCCCAGGCTCAAGTGTTTCTCCCACCTCAGCCTCCCGAGTAGCTGGGATTACAGGGGCCCGCCACCACACCTGGCTAATTTTGTATTTTTAGTAGAGTTGGGGTTTCTCTATGTTGGTCAGGCTGGTCTCGAACTCCCAACCTCTGGTGATCCGCCCACCTCAGCCTCCCAAAGTGCTGGGATTACAGGCGTGAGCCACCGCACCCAGCCAACAAATAATATTTTTTTAGTATAAATATGCCCCTTGCAATATTTGGGAATACGTATACTAAAAGGTTATTTATTGTTTACCTGAAATTCAGACCTACTCAGTGTCTCGTATTTAATCCTGCAAGCCTGCTCCATGGGCCACCGGGGCTCTCCCTTTCTAAGGGAGGCACCTGAAAGTGTGAGGATCAAGAGCAGTAGGAGATGTCAGTAATAACCCCTAATAAGCACTGTCCAAGGCATGACATGTCACCTCAGCCCCAGAGCCTGCTAAACCCCCAACTCCTGCTTTTCTGTACCTGCCCCTCCTCCCACTGGCTTCTCTGCTGCTGAGCTGCCTGCCTCTGGACTTTCTCTCTTTCAGTCTGTGGCTTTCCCCCACCCTCACCTCTCCTCTTTTCTCCTCATTTTGCTCTCACTGATCCATAACATGTAATTAAAGTTTACATATTTGAGTGTTGGTTGTAATTACTAAATAAGGTTTTATGTTCCTTGCTGTAATTTAAATAGCAGAGGAATTTAACTTTTTGTGTGCGTTTCATTTTGCTTTTATTGATAGGTGGCCTTAAGTTCATTTTTAGCCATGTGAGTCACTGACCTTCACCTTGAGCCGGGAGAAAGGCCTTCCATATCTGGAATGAACTCATGCACATCTTCCTAGAACAGATGCCAATGGAGGAGGTGGGGAGTGGGATAGATTGAGGTGGTGGAGTGAAGGGAGATGTAACTAGGTTGACCCTGTCAAGAGAGGAGACTCAGAAGCCTCCTGTGCTACCCCGAAGCCCAGCCTTTTGGAATTGGGCCCCGCTGGCCCTGGAGAAGCCCCCTCTCTTGCCTTTATGATTGATCACCTGCTCCTTTCCAGTGAGAAGCAGCCTTTCATAGGGATGCGCAGGGTTTGGGGTTAGAGACAAGCGCCCTGGGGGCCTCGTGCCTTCCCTCTCCACCTCTCCCAGTGGGAGCAGACACTTGAAGGAAACTCCACTCTGGCCCCTCCCAAAACAGGTAGTCTGGACAACTTTCTGACGTCCCCTGTGTTAGAAGCTTCTGGTTTCTAGTTGCTGCCTTCAAGGACTCTGATGTCTATTTTCTTTCCCATTCTTTCTGTCTGCCTTTGTTTTTCCATCCCCCCTCTCCACCCATCAGCAGAGGGACCTCTACCCATAACCAGGGAGGCATTTTCCCATCTGGGAAGAAAACTCTGAAGGACAGCTGCCGTCTTGGAGAGAGAATACTGATCTGGGAATCAGGGAGTCCTCTCTTGAACTATTTGCCTTCAGTTTCTCTATCAAATGAAGGTGATTTTGTCTGTATTAAAATATGAATAAAAACAAATGTTGGCCAGGTGTGGTGGCTCGCACCTATAATCCCAGCAGTTTGGGAGGCTGAGGTAGAAGGATCACTTGAGCCCAGGAGGTCACGACCAGCCTAGGCAATGTAGTGAGATTTAATCTATACAAAAAATAAGAAAATTAGCTGGGCTTGATGGTACATACCTGTGGTTCCAGCTACTCGAGAGGCTGAGGGAGGAGGATCACTTGAGCCCAGGAGGTTGAGACTAGTCTGGGCAACATGACATACTCTGTCTTTGCGGGGAGGGGGGGGGGGGAATAATTTTTTTTTTTTTTTTTTAATTAGCCAGGAATGGTAGCGTGCGCCTGTGGTTCCAGCTGCTTCGGAGGCTGAGGTAAGAGGATCACTTGAGCCCACTAGGAGGTTGAAGCTGCAGTGAGCCATGATCATGCTCCTGCACTTCAGCCTGGAAGACAGACTCAAAAAAATAAATAAATAAAATGTCAAAAAGTGAGCAAGGTTCTATCCCCGATCCAAATGCTAACTGGTTTAAGAAAAAAAAAAAAGTAGAAGAGAGACAAGATCTCGCTGTGCTGCTCAGGCTGATCTGATCACAGGTCTCAAACTTCTGTGCTCAAGTGATAACTCCCACCTTGGCCTCCCAAAGTGCTGGGATCACAGGCATGAGCCACCGCACCCAGACATAAGCGGGGTTTTTTTTAATGCTGGAAAACCAGAAACTTGCTGTTTGTTAAAGAAGCCTTTTCATTCACCAAGTTAAGAGGACCTTACCACTTCATTTTGGGAGGAGTGTTTTTATTCCTTCTATCTTGGATTCATGAACATCTGGGTGTTCTTTCTTAGCTCTTCTTACAGGCAGGGGAGAATTTAAAAGAGCCTGAAAGAATGGTTATGTGCCCCTTGACATTTCAGCAAATGTTTCAGTAGAAAGCAGATTGGCTCTCTCAAAAGTTCACCGAATTATCTTTGACTGAGCTGAGGTGTCTTCTTGACCCTGTAAAGGAGGCAGCTGCATGAGTTTGAGGCCTACACGTGTCGAATGGCTGTAGGTGCCCAAGGAATTTTGGATCAGATCTCTCACCTTTGATGGGAATGAAATAACAAAGCCTCACCCACCCGGGGCCTGTTGCCTTTTGCTAAGCAAAGTCCTGTCAGCCATTTAGTACAGACAGAGGCTTCACCCCAGCTGGAAACTCGATAATGAGTGAGGCCGAAGAATCTGAGCTTCCCAGAGTGTGTGGGAAACCAAATATTGGAGGCCACAGCATTCCCCGACTCCAATACTTGGATGAAGCTTGTGCATTCCCTTGGTTACAGCCATTTGGGGCTCCAAAAGGCAGAGAGGTTTAGCCAGAGCCTCCTCTCAGCCGTTCTGGGGGGCCCAATCCCTTGTCACCTTGAAGTCCTGTTTAATCCTTCACATTCACAGCAGCACCACAGCAGTGAAAAACAATGAAAGTCAGCCACACCCGTGGAAATTCATGTCGGGGAAAGAAGGCAGGGAACAGGATCAAAGCCTCTTGTAACCCAAGAATTCCTCAGCAGCTCCAGTCCCTTAATAATTATGGTTTGGAGATTTGCCAGAAAGCAAAACCACTTAGCATGCCATATTTAACAATGAACAGTTTTCTGTGTTCATAATAGTCACTGTGCAGAGCAAATAGGCACCTTGAACAAAGGGTAGGATATTTATATGTGTATATAAAATAACCTGCACCTACCTTAAACCTAAATATGTTTTCAGAGAAGAATGTGGCACGTCCCTCTGCTCTGGTACCTGCTTTATGAGTAATGAGTAAGTTGGAGAAAAGCTACATACTCTGCCCCCATCCCCACCTCCCCAGGTTTTTAAAATAGAAATATTTGTTTAACCCAGAATTTCCCAAACTTACTAGATAGTTACACTCTTCAGTTTCCAGCTGGGGTAAAGCTTCTTTGGTTGGTTTTGAAGTTTGGAGTGTTTTGTGTTGTTTTAAATATCTGCTAATGTTCCAAAAAGCCAGTGTCCCCAGAAAAACTTTTTGGGAAGTGATGACCAAAGAGTGCAGGAAACAAGGAGGTGGACCAGTGGGAGGACCGAGAAGCAAGTCCCAAGCCCTGAGGGGAGACGAATGAGTTTGCCAGCGGCCCAGGTCTCTGCATCAGGTTTGAGGAACCTTGGATCCAGGATGTCAGTGTGTGTTCAGTTAGACTTTATCCAACAAACATTTGTCATTGGGGGAAATTAGAGAAGAATGGCTGCTTGGAGGAAAGTTCATTACAGCCAAACCTTAAAGGATGGGCAGAATTTCAAGAGGAAAAGATGAGAAAGATGGAGAACATTCCAGAAAGACATGGGTGACAGAGTGTGAGGCCTGTTCAAGAAAGGAATGTTAGTGTGGTACAAGCGTCAAGTGCGTGAGTAGGGTGGGGTGAGATGAAGCAGGATGACACAAAAGACCTTTGGATCAAATAGATTCTTTCAGATGCAAGTGACAGAATGTCTGATGCAGCCCACTTCAGCATAGGGGAGGCATATTGGATCATGTAACTGAGAATTCCAAGGCTAAGACTGGCTTAAGACATGACATAATTCAAGGACTCAAACAGTGTCCCAAGGACCTGGTTTCTTGCCATTTCTCCCTTCTTCTCCTAGGTTGGTTCTGTTTTCGATCAGCTCACACTTTTCTTGGGGTTTAAGATGGCTACAGCAGCTCTAGCCTTTACATCTTCATTTATTCAAGTCCTGTATCAGTACAACCCCACTGCATTTTATTGGCTCTAGTTGGGGTCCAAGCCTATCCCTGATCTAATCTCAGGGGCCAGATGCCAATGATGGCATCATATTCCTGGCCTCTGAGATTAGTTCAGGGATAGGCCTGGAACCTATCTGGAGCAGGTACCCATGCCTGGAGTTGAGGTGTGGAAGGGCTGGGTCTCCGGAGGGAGACTGGGGACAGCTATCCAAAGGAGGGTGAATGGAAGGTGGGCAGCAAAAACAACAGATGTCTGCTAAAACCTGGAATGCCAGGCCAGAGAATCTGGATATCATTTACATCAGAGAACCAGTAAAGATTTTTGAACAAATAAGCAGCGTGATCAGAGCTACACATTAACATTAATTCAGCTACAATTTAATAGCTGCCATGTGCTTGGCACATGGTAGGTACTTAATATAATTACATATTGAATGAGTGAATGCAAAAAGAGAGAGAGATGGGTAGCTTGGAAGAGGGGAGATAAAGGTGGGCAGCATTTTTAGGCCATCGTAGCAGTTTGGAAGGGGAGCTAGCAAAGGGAATAACAAAGACCCATCAAGAAAACCAAGAGGTTCCATTGTCATGAAACCCACATAAGGAAAAACTATCAAGAGGGCAGGTTTGGTCACCCATGCCAAACACTGTTGAAAGGTCAAGTTAAGGACGATGAGGATTGAGAAAATGTCATGAGTGAGAGTTGAGAGAGAAGGTTCAATAGTGGGAGGTTAGAGCCACCTTTAAGGAATTTAGAAGTAAGTAGGAGGTAGGCAAAGGGCTCAAGTGTTGACCACTCCTACATCATCTGTCTTCTCATCCTCCCCAATTCAAACTCAGCAAAAAAGGTGCTCCTTCCCCTGCACACATCCTTCACAGACCACCTTATGCCTCCCCCATCACCTCTATCCAGCCATGATTCCCTTTCCTCCCAGGCGTCTTCAGGCTCTCCTTCTCTACCTCCAGTGGCTCCTTCTCATACAAATATTTACATCACTCCCCTGCCCTAAAACCACATCTCCTAGACCCTGATCTGTCTTCAAGGCAATGTTTCAAAAGAGTCATTAGAGAAGCTTTGACTTTGAGGGGGACGGAAGTTTGAGTTTATGCTGAATGTCCTTGTAGAAGTCAAGATTATCAAGAATGTCAAGTCAAGAAGTCAAGAATGAGTGGTTAGGGAGTAAGATGTAGGGACAGAGAAAAGATTGGAACAGTTTATATAGAGGATCAGTTAGGAGTCACCAGAATAGGAAGGAAAGAATTACCAGGGGACATGGAGAGTCCAGCTGAGATTAAACAGTGTGAATTTATAGACAGCTTCATCAGCAGACTGCTGCTACTCAGCTGGAATTGGTGGCTCAAAGTAGAACAGTAGATTGCGTTTGGGGAGAGGTGGCTAGGGAGCATTGTTGAGCCTCGTGTCAGATCAGATTGACAAGGGCATTGGGGACTAGGAAGATGATCACAGGCGTGGGGAGTCCTGGATAATGTAGAACAATAGCCTGGGAGAGAGGGCAAGGTCAAGGATGTGGTCAGGATTGGGGGGCGTGGGTAGTTTTAGTGGAAAAGGTAGCAGGTTAAACAGTCGTGTTAGGAATATTAAAGAGGCCATATGATGTGGGAGCCATAGTGTATAGACTATGTGGCTTAATCCCAAATCCTAAACTGTGTCTCTCTGTTATACCCCATTATAAAATGGGGCTCATGAAACCTACTTTAAAACGTCATTATAATTAATATATATGAAGTATGTATGATAGTGCCTTGTACATAAATACCCACTAAACGTTCGCAATGATACTGATGTTCATTTCAAAGTGATGATAAAACTTAGAATTGGAGATCTTGAGTTGAAACAGTTCTAAATAATGACAAGTTCTCAGATGTCATTGGGAGTAGAGTAATTGGTTAATTGGGAGTTAATTAATTGGGAGTAGAGTAAAATCAGAGATGGGGAGTATTTGAATTGAAGAGGTTGAAGAATGGTGAAAGCAAATACTGGGAGGGGCATCTTTATGGATGTGGAAGTCCCAGATGGGGTAGCCATGACGCAGTCACTGAAGAAGACCAGGTCTCTAGCCAACAAGAATGGGGAGGTGGTTAGTATAGACTTCAAAAGAGAGATTGTGGGGGTAGCGGGGGACTATCTAGGAGTGGCAGAAGGAGTATGCTGTTCTGTCTAAGTCAGAGACTCAGGGACAGAAGGAACAGCCCTGACTGGAAAGTCAGGAGAATGGTAGCTTCTGCCAGGAGGAGGAAGAAACACAGAAAAGATAACAGGTATGGAGAATTTGCTCACAATACAACAAATTTTAATTGAGGGTAACTATTTTTTCATAAGAACTTTTGAGAAAAACTATTCCCTGAACCTGAGGACACATCTAAAAAAGGCATGAGGATGGGGAAGGAGGTAGAAAGGACGCTTTGGAGTAGATTTCTGAGAAAGCCAACAGAGGGAGGCCCTGTTTCCTCACCATGATTGTAAGGTATGTGACATGAGACAAGCCGGCTCAGGCCTGTGGGCTGGTGCTAGGCATGCCCCAGCTGGACACAGCTCCCTGTGGCCCTGCCACATCTCCCACTCGGGAGTACACAGTCCCACAGTACCTTAGATTGCTGTATTTCCCAGACGGGCGCTCCACACGCTGACAGAGAGAGGAACCAGACCAGGTGAGCTGGGATTGGGGGCTTCTGCTTTTAGAGAGCAGAGAGCAACAAATGGGTTTAAAGGAGAGGAAATAGGACACCAGCACACTTCGAGGCTGCCTTCTCTTCCAAGAGTGCTGCTCTGTAATGTAATTGTATTTGGACATTTTTTCCACATGATGTCAGGGTATAGCCTCCCTTAAAAGCCTTCATGAAAAAGCACAACTATAAAACAGACTCAGGCAGTGAAATGGAAACCAGACGAGTGGGTCTGTGTAATTTGGGTAAAGAGATTTCTCTTTGCAGCTTTGTGATCTGATCTGATCTCTGCTCTCTGCATAAAACTGTTTCACAGGATCCACTTACATTTGAGTCTTACCATGCAGGTGATTTCGGATGTGAAATGTCTTGCTTTATTACCAGAAAGCAAGGGTTCCCTTCTCAGTGGCTGTGCAGACCACCCTCTCAGGCTGCAACCTTTCTAGTCTTGTCCTTGTGTGAGCCCAGGCCCCAGCAAACAGGGAAGGAGGCCTGACCCCTTTTCACTCTCGTTTTAACCCCTCTGTTCACCTTCATCTGTCTACCCCTCACCTCCCTTCTTAGGGTTAGTCTTTGGAGAATGCATCCTGGGGAGAAATATTCATTGAAGAGGTCCAATCCCTTTAAAGCAAATGGTCCCATTTTCCTGCCCATTCCATTTGCTTTAACGCCTCAGGCGCACAGAATTGAATTACCCATTGTCCTCTGTTCTTGACACACTCTCCCACTCCATCCCCATGAAGGTCCTTTTATTTTATTTTATTTTATTTTATTGTACTGTATTTTATTTTATTTTTATAGAGAAAGAGTCTCACTCTGTTGCCCAGGCTGGTCTCTAACTCCTGGGCTTAAGGATCCTCTGACCTTGGCCTCCCAAAGTGCTGGGATTACAGGTGTGAGCCACCATGCCCAGCCCCTTTCTTTTTTCATGTTTATATTTTATTGAGATGAAATAAACCTAAAATAAAATTAACCATTTTAAAGTATACAGTTGCAGTAACGTTTAGTACTTTTACAATAGTGTGCAGTCATTACCACTATCTAGTTCCAGAATAGTTTCATCACTCCCCTAAAAACCCTGTACCCATTAAGTAGTACCCCCAGCCCCTGGCTCCTGG
The DNA here is from genome assembly GCF_003255815.1 of Theropithecus gelada. Lineage (NCBI taxonomy): Eukaryota > Metazoa > Chordata > Mammalia > Primates > Cercopithecidae > Theropithecus > Theropithecus gelada. The sequence continues at coordinate 63,730,690 of NC_037681.1, read as the reverse complement.
CAACTACCAGTCTGCTTTCTATCTCTGACTTTTCCTATTATCATTGTTTCATATAAATGGATTTATACATGACCGTTTGTGCTTGGCTTTTTTCATTAGACATAATGTTTACAAGGTTCATCCATGCTGTAGCATGAATCAGCACTTTTAATTCTTTTTATGGCTGAGTAATATTCCATTGTATGGATCTACCACATTTTATTTATCCATTCATCCATTAATGGATGGACATTTGTGTTGTTTCCACCTCTTGGCTATTGTCAATAGTGCTGCTATGAACATTGATGTATAAGCTTTTGTTTGGGTACCTGCTTTCAGTTCTCTTGGGTATGTACCTAGGAGTGGAATTGTGGGTCACATGGTAATTCTTTGACTTATTGAGGAACTGGAGGTCCTTTCGTGATGGACATCCTCACCAGGTCGGCTCTGACAAGGAATACCAGGCATGTTCCAACCTATCCCCACCTCCCGAGACAGTGAGAATTGGCACAATGTCATCATTCTGTTAGATCTGGAAATAAACTTAAGAAAAAAGAGTATGGTCACCACAGGGATGCTGGTAATCAGAAGACAGACAGCTTGGATGGGGGTGGGAAGGGGATGGGGTACTGAGAAGATTTAGGGTCACTTGAAAAGATTTGACTAAGGCCCAGGAAGAACTTAAGAAAAAGGGACTCAGCCACCCAGAATGAAGGAAATTTCAAGCCTAAAATACCCATGGCTGGTACAGCCAATCCACTAGTGATGAGGGAGGGATATAAGAGAGCTGTAAACTTATTTTTTCCTGCAACAAGGGGCAGGGAAGCCATGTAGAAAGAGTCTATAATGTTAAGGATGTAGGACATTTGGGCCTTGTGGGAGCACCGAAGGCTTTTAGACTGAGACATAATCAGGTCAGAGTTGTCTTAGACAGGTCACCCTGACCACAGGGAAGGGGAAAGCTTGGAGTCAAGACAAGACTGGAAGCAAGGAACCTGCTTAGAAGGCTACCGTCATTGGCCGGCCACAATGATTCACATCTATAACCCGACATTTCGGGAGGCCAAGGTGAGAAGAATGCTTGAGCCCAGGAGTTCAAGACCAGCCTGGACAACATGGCGAAAACCCTGTCTCTACAAAAAATGCAAAATTAGCTGGGTGTAGTGGTGTGTGCCTGCAGTCCCAGTTACTCAAGAGGCTGAGGTAGGAGGATCACTTGAGCCCAGGAGGTTGAGGCTGCAGTGAGCCATGATTGCACCACTGCACTCTGCCCAGCCTGGGCAACATAGTTAGACCCCATCTCAAAAAAAAAAAAAAAGAAGGCTGCCGTTGTTCTGAGAGGAAGGGTGGTGAGGATAGACCAAGGAAGTGGCAGTGGGGATGGGGAGGAGACAAGTTTGAGAGGTGTTTAAAAGGGGGCACAGTTGTCAGGGCGGGTAGCTGTGGATACAGAGGTGAAGGCGGAGCATGAGATGCTACAAAAAAGAAAGGGTAAACCAGGAAGCAGCAGAGGAGGAAGCCTCAGCTCCAGAGAGCTCCAGAGCACTGCACACACTGCCGATTGAGCCCAGTCATACTGGGAGTGAGGTCGAGTGTGGCGACAGGAAGGCTGTGGAGGTGGCCCAGGCCTCTCCTTCTGAGTGTGAGGGCTAAGTATGGAGGAGACTTGCCTCCTTTTTCTTCCTTCAGATACAAAACTTTCAAAACAGATTCCGTGTGTTTTGATTTCAGCATTTTTACCTGGAGGACACTGTGACTCTATGTAAATGCAAATTTCTAATCCGAATTATATGAACATTAATTCATTTCATCAAGAAATCATGTTCCATTGTAACTCCTACAGTCCAGTTTAATTCCTTTTAATCAATTTTCTATACTGAGCAAGCGTGCTGACTCACGCCTGTAATCCCAGCACTTTGGGAGGCTAAGGCGGGCTGATCACCTGAGGTCAGGAGTTCAAGACCAGCGTGGCCAACATGGCAAAACCCCATCTGTACTAAAAATACAAAAAAATTAGCCATGCACGGTGGTGCACGCCTGTAATCCCAGCTACTCAGGAGGCTGAAGTGGGAGAATCACTTGACCCGCACTGAACCAAGATCGCACCTCTGCACTCCAGCCTGGGTGACAGAGCAAGACCCCGTCTCAAAATATATATATTTCTGTACAGAGCAGTGAAGGCATTTCCTAAAGTTCTCCTTTATTTTCTTAAATATCAACTCCTTTTTTGTTTTGTTTTAAGATAGGGTTTTGCTCTGACACCCAGACTGGAGTACAGCAGTATGGTCACAGCTTACTGCAGCCTTGAACTCTGAGGCTCCAGTGATCCTTCCTCCTCAGCTTCCCAAGTGGCAGGGACCACAGGCATGTACCACCACATTCAGCTAATTTTTAAATTTTTTGTAGACACAGGTTCTCGTTACGTTGCCCAGGCTGGTCTTGAACTCCTGGGCTCAAGTGATCCTCCTATATTAGCTTCCCCAAAATGTTGGGATTACAGGCATGAGCCACTATGCCCAGCCTTTTGTTTGTTTGTTTTTGTTTTTTTGTTGTTGTTGTTTGTTTTGTTTTGTTTTTTGAGACGTAGTCTCCCTCTTGTCGCCCAGGCTGGAGTGCAGTGGCTCGATCTCGGCTCACTGCAAGCTCTGCCTCTCGGGTTTACGCCATTCTCCTGCCTCAGCCTCCTGAGTAGCTGGGACTACAGGCGCCCGCCACCTCGCCCGGCTAGTTTTTTTGTATTTTTTTAGTAGAGACGGTGTTTCACTGTGTTAGCCAGGATGGTCTCGATCTCCTGACCTCGTGATCCGCCCGTCTCGGCCTCCCAAAGTGCTGGGATTACAGGCTTGAGCCGCCGCACCCGGCCTTGTTTTTTTTTTTGAGACAGTCTTGGTCTGTCACCCAGGCTAGAGTGCAGTGGTGTGATCTTGGCTCACTGCAACCTCCGCCTCCTGGGTTCAAGTGATTCTCGTGCCTCAGCCTCCCAAGTAGCTGGGATTACAGGCACCCGTCACCACTCCCAACTAATTTTTACATTTTTAGTAGAGAGGGGGTTTCACCATGTTGGCAACTCCTGACCTCAGGTGATCTCCCCATCTCTGCCTCCCAAAGTCCTGGGATTACAGGAAGTGAGCCACTGCACCTGGCCATGCTCAGCCTTTAATAGTGATTTTATTTTTATTCAGCAATTTTAGTCAGTAGGACGTTTATTGCCCAGTTTTAGAACTTGTTTTATTTTTTGTGTTTGTTTCTACCAAGTCACAATTTCCCCCAGTCATTGTCTTGTTGTTTGCGGCTTTCAGCATTACTAGCAAAATGACTCCTGGGGGTCGGTTATTGTGAATTTTTTTCATGTGCTGCCATTTTCAGTGTAGTCTGATTATCTTCACTAGTAACATTAACTGCAAAGTAGAAAACAGCCTGCCTCTTCCCAGAGTCCCTCCTCCCAACTTCTCCACCGAAGGCCTGGTGCTTAAAGGAAGGGAAGTTTTCTGGGCAGTAGACCCCTGGAGTCTTGAAACCCTTAAGACTCAGATGCTCCTCTTAGCAGGTAATTTAAATCCATCCTGCAACAGTTTGAGCTTTCCTCCTTTTTAGTTGGCCCAAAACCCAGAGTCTCGCTGCCCTCTAAGCTCTGAATTATTCTCTCTTCCTTGGCCTGTTCCTGAAAGGTTTTCTGTGGACCTCTCCCTTCTCTTGCCTGCCCTCCAGGCTTCTCCACACTCAGCGTCAGCCTAAGGCCATGTCAGTGGTGGTTTCCCATGCCTTTGGGAAGTGTAATCACTGCAGAAGACTGCTGGGGAGTGGTGGCCACAGGGGACAGATAGGAAAGACCTTGAGAGGGCTGGGAGTAAACTCCGTTTCAAGATATAAAATTCCCAGAAACTTTGAAACCGCAGGCATTTTCATTTTGAACACTGTTTATAAATCTTAAAATCATGTTGTGAGTTTAAAAGTCATTTATACCTTGATTTGGTCATTGCATTACCATAAACTGTGTTTGTTCTATTTAGAGCCGTAAAAGCCTAGGGAGTGAGGTAGGCTGCCTAGTAAGGGAACTTTCTGGATTCTGGGTTTTTTGTTTTGTTTTGTTTTTGTTTTTTTGAAACGGAGTCTCACTTTGTCACCCAGGCTGGAGTGCAGTGGCGCAATCTCAGTTCACTGCCACCTCCACCTCTCAGGTTCAAGCAGTTCTCCCGCCTCAGCCTCCTGAGTAGCTGGGACTACAGGCACCCATCGCCGTGCCTGGCTAATTTTTATATTTTTAGTAGAAACAGGGTTTCACCATGTTGGCCAGCTGGTCTCGAACTCCTGACCTCAAGTGATCCGCCTGCCTCAGCCTCCCAAAGTACTGGGATTACAGGCGTGAGCCACCGCGTCCAGCCTCTGGATTCCATATAAGACTGGGAGGCGGGTGCCTAGTAAGGGAACTTTCTGGATTCTGGATAATGCTGGGAGGCGGGTGCCTAGTAAGGGAACTTTCTGGATTCTGGATAATGCTGGGAGGCGGGCGCCTAGTAAGGGAACTTTCTGGATTCTGGGTAAGGCTGGGAGGCGGGCCTCTAGTAAGGGAACTTTCTGGATTCTGCATAAAGCTGGGAGGCAGTAGTATTAAAGTCCTCAGGAAAGAGACATTATCTTCTTGAGTTTTTCTGATTTTCAAATTCTAGTCTTCAGTTACACCTCAGGACCATCTGCACCACTACCACTCATATCCCACCAATGTGTTTTGGGAGCCAGGCAGTCCCCCGTCTTGAGCTCTGTGCGGTGTTTACACTACCTCGACTGGGCATGTTTTCAAGGCTAGTACAGTGCCTTTTCCTCATGACAGCTCTGTTGAAGAACTCAGAAGGAGCCAGTCAGTCTTAGGAGCTCAGGCTGAGAAGAAATTTCTTAGAAAAGAAAGAAGTTCCCAGGTGTGGTGGCTCACGCCTGTAATCCCAGCACTTTGAGAGGCTGAGACGGGTAGATCACCTGAGGTCAGGAGTTCAAGACCAGCCTGACCAATATGGTGAAGCCCTGTCTCTACTAAAATTACAAAAATTAGCCGGACATGGTGGCATGTGCCTGTAGTCCCAGCTATTAGGGAGGCTGAGGCAGGAGAATCGCTTGAACCCAGGAGGCGGAGGTTGCAGTGAGCCAAGATCATACCACTGCACTCCAGCCTGGGCGACAGAGTGAGACGCCATCTCAAAAAAAAAAAAAAAAAGAAGAAAGAAAGAAAGAAGTTCCAGTAGTGAAATAAGCTAAAGAAAACTGAAGTGACTTCAAGGAAAAGAAAAAGAGAAGTTTCAAGATCCAGGCTGATCAGTGAGGAATGTGGAATGTGTCCTCAGAGCTCGTGAACTCTGCTCAGGCAGAGGAAGAGGAGACTGATGGAAGGCAGACCTAAAATTGCGCAGCACTTACCAGTCTGTGGAAGCCTCCCTCATTGGCTCATGACACAGGGGTAGGAAAGAAGAGCAGGGGTAGGGAGGAAAGAAGAGGGCTGGGTGCTGCCATGTCTAGGAGGAGTGCTCTGGGGTGAGTGGCCACACAGATAGGAATGAAGTGCAAGGCACTTACCACCTGGGCAGAGTTGGAGGCAATCGAACCCTCTGGGAGGCTCTGAAGAGTGAAACCATCAAGGAGCAGGCAGAGGGAGGGACTCACTGCTGTGGAGGGACTGGCTTTACACTTTTCACAGGAAGGGGCTGACACAGTTCAGGCCCCAAAGGAATCGTCACCAAATGCAAGAATGCCAAATGCAGGCCAAAATGGCTGGACAGGGCCCATTGCTTGCTCTGCTGTCCCTTCACACACCAGGGCCCCAAGGACTGGCCTTTATTACCTGCTCCAGAACAGCCACGAAGCCCACAGGCACAGCCCGTGGGTGCCGTACCCTTTCCTGCTGAGCTCCGGAGATAGCCACAGGAAACAGGAGTGGCGTGCACACAAAACTGGGTATAATGGAAGCACCCTGGAGGGCTGGAAGCTGGTGGGACAGCTCCAGGCTGTAAGCCCCCTGGAGAACCAGGTCTTTTTCACAGATGGTATTTTCTCAGAGCAATATTTGTTTGAATCCATTCCTTATTTGTTGGTATGGTTTGAAGTGAACAAATGCAAGTATTTTTCTAGGGTTCGAGCTGAGTGTACTGTTAACTGGCTATAATTTATCAGTCCCTTTTTGGTGAAGTATGTCCCTACTGAATAAGAAGTGCACACTTTTAACTTACTGAAATGCTTATTTTCATTCATATTGGCTGTATCCATTTTTTAAATTAGGGGAAAATTTTTATTTACCCAGTGATTTGAGGTCAGCCCACATTTTTAAAATCATAGTTATTTTAACTTTAAAAATAAAGATTTTTTGGAATGTATTGTTGATTAAAAATAATAATAAAGATTTTGAAATTATCTTTTCTTTAAAATGAAAACAAAGGATTTGCTAGGGTATTTCTGGTTTCATAAAAGGTCACCAGGAAACATGTTTACATCGGGGAGTCACAGGTTTTAAGCATATAACACTTCTGTGGAGTTTGTATTCTTTGGGAGCTGGACCTGCAGGTATTCTGGGGAACCCAGGCCATTTGTTCCATTTGAAAATAGCTAAAACATGAAGAAAAGGCAAATTCTTAAAATTGTAAAGGGTTTTCTGTCAAGTAGTTTTAAAATTTCAAATGATGGTGTTTTATCCCTTCCCTTCAGACCTGGAATCACATTTTCCCCTCAGGACAGAAAGGGCTCTGCGGCAAGCTGTGCCTGGGAAGGAGCTGCTTCTCACTTGTGGCCCCCTCTCTGCCCAGGAGCTGGTGAGGAGGGGTGAACTAGGGGATGCCTTTCAGAAAAAAGGATGTGAGGAGATGAGGCTCTCCGCATCTGCCCCAAAGAGAGACCGGCGTACTAGACTGAGCACTTGCAGAGACGTTCACAGAGGGACTGTTTGCGGTTGTGTAAGATTGGAGGCAGGCCTACAGCAGGGCTTCTCATCCTTGGCACTGCGGACATTGATTGGGGTGGTAGGGCTGTCATGAACACTGTAGGATGTTGAGTAGCATCTCTAGCCCCTACCTACTACATGTCAGTAGCACCACCAACTCTGACTGTCACAACCAAAACTGTATCCAGACACTGGCAGATGTACCCTGGGAGCAATGTGCCCTCTGGCTGAGAACCATGGGTGAAGGGAGGCAGTCATGATGTTGAGGCACCTACAGACAAGAGCAGTAGGAAGCCCTCCCCACCCCTCTGGCTGAAAGGGAGACCCCAGGGATAGCGGAAGTCAGGGAGGAGGGGCTGCCTGGCAGGTGCCCTAGCCATGGGGGATGCAGCCACTGCTAGAATCTTCACAACTTTCTGGGGAGGGTCCAAGAAAGAAATACCACCCACTCTTCTCTATTCTACCCTCCAGTATACCAGTGCTCCCTTCACATTAGGAGAAGCCAGCTAGAAGCCCAGTGGCAAGGACACCTGGGTAAGGCAGTCTATGGAGATCAGCATCCTGGGGCACTGAGCAGGGTGGAGGAGAAGGGCAGGGAATGTAAAATGGAAAATAATCAGTCTGTTCATCCATCCATCCATTTATTCAGTACTTATAAGCAGCTTAGCAAAGTGGTCAAGAATGTAGGTGCTGGGCCGGGCACAGTGGCTCACACCTGTAGTCCCAGTACTTTGGGAGGCCAAGGTAGGTGGATCACTTGACCTCACGAGTTCAAGACCAGCCTAGGCAATACAGTGAAACCCTGTCTCTACCAAAAATACAAAAATTAGCCAAGCATGATGGTGTGCCTATAGTCCTAGCTACTTGGGAGGCTAAGATGGGAAGATGGCTTGACCTGGGAGACAGAGGTTGTAGTGAACTGAGACCACACCACTGCACTCCAGCCTGGGTGGCAGAGCCAGACCCTGTCTCCAAAGGAAAAAACAAAGAAAAAACAATATAGGTGCTAGAGTGCTGGAGTCAGATAAGCCTGGATTTGTATTTGGCCCTACCACTTGCAACCTGTATCCTATATGATCTTGAACAAGTTGTTTATCTAAATCTCAGTCACCTTGAGTATAAAATGGCAACAGTAATTCTATCTACCTAGACCTTATTCTTGCAATCTTGGATTTTTCCCCAATGGGAAAATGCAAGTCACAAGTAAATTGCATAGTATAAGACCACAATCAAGTGCTAAGCGGGTGGTATCTGGGCAGTACCCAGTGTTGTTTTTATAGACAATCCTGGGAAAGGAAAGACACGGGGTTCAGCATGGAGTGCCCCCCTCAGCATCTGTGAACACCTTGAGCACTGTGCAGATACAGCAGAGAAAGAGGCCCCAGTGGGCTGAGCAACACCTCAGGATGTGCGTTGTGTCCTGAGGGACAGGCCGGCAGGCTAAGTGAAAAGGAGGAAGAAGGGATCCCAGAGCAGGGAATGCTGAGTGAATCAAAGCCAAGAGAGTTAGAGGGAGGGGAAGGCCCAGATAGCAGCGTGGGGAGATAGCAGTGTGGGGAGACCACTGAGAAGAGGTTTGGTTGAGAGACTCAAGTGTTCTCTTCTGTAAAAGTAAGGGGAGGGCCTGGGGCCAGCTGCCTTCTTCAGTACCATTACATAGGGCTCACCAACTCACCTGTCCACAGAGACCACGCAAGTGAGCACACGTGTGAAAGGGGCGCGATGGGAGGCAGTAGGGCAGTCCCAGGCTGGAAGCAGCCGCCTTCTGTAGGCGTAGCCACCGCTCTGCTCCAGCAGCCGCTGCCATTTTCTAATGCAGGCCTAGAGACAGCAGAGTCTGATTTTCCGAATTTTCAAAAGATAATAGAAATTTGGCCGGGCGCGGTGGCTCACGCCTGTAATCCCAGCACTTTGGGAGGCTGAGGCGGGCGGATCACGAGGTCAGGAGATCGAGACCATCCTGGCTAACACGGTGAAACCCCATCTCTACTAAAAATACAAAAAAACTAGCCAGGCGAGGTGGCGGGCGCCTGTAGTCCCAGCTACTCGGGAGGCTGAGGCAGGAGAACGGTGTGAACCCGGGAGGCGGAGCTTGCAGTGAGCCGAGATTGTGCCACTGCACTCCAGCCTGGGCGACAGAGCAAGACTCCGCCTCATTAAAAAAAAAAAAAAAAAAAAAAAAAATTTGGATTTTTTTGAGAATTGTCCTGATTTTTTTAAATCCATGTGAGCTGTACTAAACGGTCCCTTTGCACCCCTGTCCAGACACTGCTAATGGGTCCAGATGGGTGCAAAGGGATTGTTGAGTACAGTTTAGCTGAGACAACTCAGCTTAGAACCCGAGTTGTGTGTGTTTGGATTCTGCCTCTGCATATATACTTTAAACAGTAGGCGCTAAGACTTAAAACAAAAAGGATGCCAGGCAAAGTAGCTCACACCAGTAATCCTAGCACCTTGGGAGGCCTAGGTGGGTGGATCACTTGAGCCCAGGAGTTCAAGACCAACCTGGGCCACATGGCAAAACCCCGTCTCTACAAAAAATACAAAAAGTAGCGGGACATGGTAGTTTGTGCCTGTAGTCTCAGCCACCTGGGAGGCTGAGGTGGGAGGACCACTTGAGCCTGGGAGATTGCTGCAGTGAGCTGTGATGGGGCCACTGTGCCCTAGCCTGGGCGACAGAGTGAGACCCTGTCTCAAAAAAATAAACATAAAAAAAAGGAGGAGGAGGAAGAGGGGTCCACTTGGACCCAGTGAAGTCTGAGTTCCCTCCAGACTTAATACCATGGTCAGGTAGGGTGTTGGGGGAAGGGACGGCTGTGGACGAGGGCACAGACAGGGCAGAGAGAGGGTGGACCATAGTCCTGGGGTTGCACACAGCCCTGGCACTTGGCCCAGTGCATGCTGGGACTAGGGCTGCCCTTGAGAGCTCTGGCAAGCACATTTGGTTCTTCTTTGATGAAATTTTTTAAATTTTCAGATAAAGAACAGAGACTATTAACCATAAACACCCATGTTCTCCAACCCAGACTTCCTACTGGGTTCTTTGAAGCTGGGGGGACGACCCCCCTCCATTTCCTAGAACACTGACCTTCCTCTGGGCCATTTGTCTCCAGTAGGGGTCAGCTGGGAGCTCTTGATTGGTGGTAAAGGTTGAAATGATGGCATTTGATAGCTTGGCCCTGAATGTACTCACAGAGTGCCCTGCCTGGAATCCTAGCTCTGAGCCTGGGCTCTGATGGCCCGGGTGGGTGGAGAGCCCTGGCTAGTCTCGGAGTAGAGGGTAAGGGGAGGCAGGGGACAGAGAGGCTTCTGGTAGCCCTAGGAAATGTTGAGTGGCAGAGTCAGCTGAACCGAGCTTGTTTTTCATGGCTAATTAAAGTTCAGGCTTTTCCCCTGCTAAGTGGAAGTGAAGAAGACCATGGAGAAGACTAGAAATAATGAGGTTATCTGGAAACAGCCTCATGAAACCTGAACGTATTTTTGCTCAGAAAAAAGAAAGTGCAGTAACACTCACTCCGTCAGATGCTGCCTTTGCTGCCCAGGCCACCCCAGCCTGTCTGGCCTCACCTTCAGTCCTCCCTTCAGCACGCAGCTTGTCTCCCTGCAGCCCAAGCTCAGGCTCCTCCCTCCCTCCCGGTTATGTGTGTCCTCTCACCCACCCTGCTTGGCCCCTCTGTGAAGCCTCCACCCCCTTCCACATTTGTTTTTCCTTTCTGTCCTTTGATTACTCCCACTCATGATATAATTGGTCTGTGTCACACACCGTCTTCAACTGTTTCCTCACACTTGCCTCTGACAACTCTTCACTCTCTAAGAGAAGGGACTGGGTGGTTTTCTTCATGTTTCACACAGTGTTCTTCACACACAGGTGATCAATAAATACTTGTGGATAGATAAAATACCAGATTGATGGGTGAATGGGTGAGTGGGTGGATGGATGGTGAATTGGTTGGATGGCAGGGCCACCCAACACCTTGGCCAGTCCCCTAAAGCTGAGGGATTTTTCAAATGCCTGAAGGAGGATTTTCCAGAGCTAGGGGCAGGGAGAATTCAACCCGTCGCCATTTGCACAGCACTTATTGTGCCGATTGCCCTCTCTTGAGAAGGACTAGAAGGCAGACTTGACCAATGGCCTTACTCTAGAAGGCATCTCCCCCATAATACTTTAAAATCAGACCATGGGCTTTTTAATCCGTGGTCTGAAATAGTTTTCAGGGTTGGCACCTGGAAGACATCCACTTGGACATCTTTCTTTCAATCAGTAGTTGAAAGCAACTTCAAAGCCTGTGACTTACGAGTCTACCTGCCTAGAAATTAATCACTTCAATCACTTCACCTAGTGGGGGGAATCAGAGGCTGAGATTTGTAGTGGAGCCAGCACACTGTGCGAGGCCTGAGTCTTCACCTCTAACCCTGCTGGACGGTGGGGGATGCAGGGGCGGCGCTCTTCATGGAGGCAGAGAAGCAGCACCAGGGAGTATCGGCACATAACAGGGTTTCTGATAGCTAGGCATCTGCCTTGGATGGGGAGCCCTGATGAGGCTGGGGCAGTAGCAAGATAAAGGCTATACTGCAGCAGCCCTGAAGCCTCTGGTTTGCTTCCCTCCTCTGCAATCCCAGTGAGTTATCCCTTCACAGGGATGGAAGGCACCAGATTAACCAATTCTAAGTGCTGATCCATTGCATTTCCAACATGATTCCAAATGACTGCGTGTTAATCCCACTTGTGTAGGCCTACCACAGACATGAATGTGTACCAGCAAACCTCACCCATTTGAAGCATTCCAGGAAGATTCTAGGGCATATTTCATCTTGCCCTAGCAGTGTGGCTGGTGGGAGGAAGAGCCTCGGAGATTATTTATTCCCCACATTGACATCTTCCTCCCACCAACCCCCAGCTCCCACAGCTCTTCGCATGTGGACCACTCCACTGAGCACCTGATGTCCCTGCTATTGCCTGGGTGTTTGTCTACCTTCCCACCTAGACCTCCTGCTTCTTCGTTCCCTTTTGTAGCTGATTACTGTTCCACTGTATGAATTTATAACCACATTTTATCCATTTATTAGCTGATGGACATTTGGGTTACTTCCACATCTTGGCTCTTATGAACAAGGCTGCTGTGAACGTTTATGTACAAGTTTTTGTGTGGATGTGTCTTTTTCTCCCTCCTAGATACATTCCTAGGAGTGCAGTTGTTCGGTCATAGGGTTCATCTTTTGAGAACTGCAAGACTGTTTTCCAAAGTGGCTACGCCATTTTACACTCCCACAAAAAATGTATGAGGGTTCCAGTTTCTCCACATCTTTGCCAAAACTTAACTTTTTTCTTTTTTATTATAGTCATGCCAGTGGGTGTGAAGTGGAATATGACTGGGGTTTTGATTTGCATTTTCCTGATGGTTAATGATGCTAAGCATCTTTTCATGTGTTTATTATTACTGAGTGTTAAGAGTTCTTTATGTAGGCCGGGCGCGGTGGCTCAAGCCTGTAATCCCAGCACTTTGGGAGGCCGAGGCGGGCGGATCACGAGGTCAGGAGATCGAGACCATCCTGGCTAACATGGTGAAACCCCGTCTCTACTAAAAATACAAAAAACTAGCCGGGCGTGGTGGCGGGCGCCTGTAGTCCCAGCTACTCGGAGGCTGAGGCAGGAGAATGGCCTGAACCTGGGAGGCGGAGCTTGCAGTGAGCCGAGATCGCGCCACTGCACTCCAGCCTGGGTGACACAGCGCGAGACTCTGTCTCAAAAAAAAAAAAGAGTTCTTTATGTAGTTTAGATATAGTCCCTTATCAGAGATAGGATTTGTTCATATTTTCTCCCTTTCTGTGAATTATCCTTTCACTTTCTTTTTGGTGTTACTTTGAAGCACAAAAGTTTTTCATTTTGACAACGCCCAGTCTTCCTTCCCTCCCTCCCTCCTTTTTTTTTTTTTTTTTTTTTTTTTTTTTTTGAGATGGAATCTTGCTTTGTCACCCAGGCTGGAGTGCAGTGGCGTGATCTCGGCTCACTGCAACCTCCACCTCCCGGGTTCAAGCAACTCTCCTGCCTCAGCCTCCCAAGTAGCTGGGACTACAGGTGTCCACCACCACGCCTAGCTAATTTTTGTATTTTTAGTAGAGACAGGGTTTCACCCTATTTGGTCAGGCTGGTCTTGAACTCCTGACCTCAGATGATCCACCCACCTCAGCCTCCCAAAGTGCTGGGATTACAGGCATAAGCCACAGTGCCCAGTCTGACAAAGCCCAGTTTTTCTAATGTTGCTTGTGTTTTTGATGTCATATCTAAGAAATAGTTGCCTAATTCAAGGTCATACAGATTTACTTCTGTCTTCTATGAGTTTTCTAAGGCCGGGCGCAGTAGCTCAAGGCCAAGCATGGTGGCTCACACCTGTAATCCCAGCACTTTGGGAGGCCGAGACAGGTGGATTATGAGGTCAGGAGTTCAAGACCAGCCTGGCCAAGATGGTGAAACCCTGTCTCTACTAAAAATATAAAAAATGTAGCCAGGCACAGTTGCAGGCACCTGTAATCCCAGCTACTCGGGGAGGCTGAGGCAGGAAAATTGCTTGAACCTGGGCAGCAGAGGTTGCAGTGAGCTGAGATCTGCACTCCAGCCTGGGTGACAGACAGACTCGGTCTCCAAAAAAAAAAAAAAAAATGAAATGAGTTTTCTAGTTTTAGCTCTTACATTTAGATCTTTGGTACATTTTAATTTTTATATGTTGTGTGAGGTAAGGGTCCAACTTCATTCTTTCACAGGTGTATATCCAGTTGTCCCAGGATTACTGGTTGAAAAGACTTTTTTTCCCCGTTATTTTGGTACCCTTGTCAAAAATCATTTGACCATAAATGTGAGGGTGTGTTTGTGGATTCTCAGTCTGTTGATTTGTGTAATCTGCCCTTGCTATTCTGTTGATCTATATGTCTATTCTTATGCCAGTAGCACACTGTCTTTATTCCTATAGCTTTGTAGTAAGTTTTGAAATCAGGAAGTGTGAGTCCTCCAATTTTGTTTTCTTTTTCAAGATTGTTTTGGATACACAGCAGATTCTTTTTTTTTTTTTTTTTTGGTAGCAACAGGGTCTTGTCTCAAGTGATCCTTCCACCTCAGCCTCCCAAAATTTGGGGATTACAGGTGTGAGCCACTGAGCCCAGCCTCTCAGCAGATTCTTAAAATACACTTGTTGATTGGCTGCTTGTTTTCTTGTTTCCTTGATGGACTGGCCAGACTGTGACAGCCTAGCTGGCCTGCACGCTTAAGTGACAAATTCCTCTCCCTACTGCAGCCTCCCTTCATAAGGCATTTGGCCAGTAGAGATCTAGGCAGTTCTGGCTGAGCTGCCTTAGTCCAGGGCAAGGTAGTAAAAGAGAATTTGGCAGGTTGCAGCTGGCTCCCCAAGCAGGAGATCTAAATCCAACTCATCCTTCCCCCACCCTCCCCAAAACATCTCAGCATTCCTTCCTCTTCTGTCCTTGCCTTGCAGGCTTGGAGCCTGGGTAGTTAGAGCTCTATCTAGACTCACTTCTGGCCACATCACACCAGCTCTTCCCATGTGCCTGTCATCCCACCACTCTCCTGCCCCTTCCTAACCATGATTCATGGCAAAATCCTGCAGGATAGAAGCTATCTGTCCTGTCAGGTGGGGCTAGTGCAGCAGCCTGGCCTTCCTTGGTGGCATCTTTGGTCACCCCCATAGGTTCTTTATGGACGCAACAGGAATGTCACGTGAGCTGCAGGTACTGATTTTGCTGATGGATGATGAAATTTTTTTCTTCCCTGTTGGGCTTTCAGTCCTTGCCTTAAGGAGACCATGAAAGAAGTGGTGGAAGGCCAGGTGCAGTGGCTCACGCGTGTAATCCCAGCACTTTGGGAGGCCGAGGGGGGCAGATCACTTGAGGTCAGGAATTTGAGACCAGCCTGACCAACATGGAGAAACCCCGTCTCTAGTAAAAATACAAAATTAGCCAGGTGTGGTGGCAGGTGCCTGTAATCCCAGCTACTCGGGAGGCTGAGGCAGGAGAATCTCTTAAACCCGGGAAGCAGAGGTTGAGGTGAGCCGAGATCACGCCACTGCACTCCAGCCTGGGCAGCAAGAGCGAAACTCTGTCAAAGTGATAGGCCGGGCACAGTGGCTCATGCCTGTAATCCCAGCACTTTGGAAGGCTGAGGCAGGTGAATCACTTGAGGTCAGGAGTTCGAGACCAGCCTGGCCAACATGGCAAAACCCTGTCTCTACTAAAAATACAAAAATTAGCCGGCCGTGGTGGCAGGCACCTGTAATCCCAGCTACTCATGAGGTTGAGGCAGGAGAATCGCTTGAACCGGGGAGGCAGAGGTTGCAGTGAGCTGAGATCATGCCACTGTACTGTAGCCTGGGCAGTAGAGCAAGACTCAGTCTCAAAAAAAAAGAGTGATAAACCCACTGGGTGCAGTAACTCATGCGTGTAATCTCAGCACTTTGGTAGGCTGAGGTGGTTAGATCACTTGATCTCCAGGAGTTCAAGACCAGCCTGGACAACATGGTAAAACCCTGTCTCTACAAAAAAAAAAATACACAAAAATTAGCCTGGTATAGTGGCACATGCTTATAGTCACAGATACTCGGGGGGCTGAGGTGGGAGGATCACCTGAGCCCAGGAAGGTCAAGGCTGCAATAAGCTGTGATTGTGCCACTGTACTCCAGCCTGGGTGACAGAGTGAGACCCTGTCTCAAAAAAAAAAAAATGATAAAACCAAGTCTGACTTCTTCATCTCCATTGCCTTCCTGCAGGGTAGGGGGCAGTCTGTGCACTGGAGATACTTAGCCCAGCACCACAGCTACCTGCAAACTGGGACCAGTTATCTAACCTTCATGAACGCAGTCTCCTTGTTGGCTAAATAGGGATACTTCCCTTATAGGATGGCAGAATGGCAGGAGCAATTAAGAATTCAGTAGGAGCAAAATGTTCATTATCATTGGTAACACTAGTTACCATTTACTGAATGTTTTCTTTGTGCCATTCTCTATGTTAGTGTTCAGATTAGGTCAGATGGAATAAAGGAGGAGATCTCATGATCTCCAGCCATAAACAAGTATGTGCTGAGCATCTGCTCTGTATTGAATCCTATGCTGGTCCTCATGTGTGTTTTTGTTTGGGGGGTTTGAAAAAGGCCACCTGTGTGGGGTGCAGGGGAGCATCAGGAAGAGCAGCTAATGGATGCTGGGCTTAATAACTAGGTGATGGGTTGATCTGTGCAGCAAACCACCATGGTACATGTTTATCTATGTAACAAACCTGCACGTCCTACACATGTATCCCAGAACTCTAAAAGTTGAAGGGGCCAGGTGCGGTGGCTCACACCTGTAATCCGAGCACTTTGGAAGGCTGAGGTGGGTAGATCACTTGAGGTCAGGAGTTTAGACCAGCCGGGCCAACATGGTGAAATCCTGTCTCTACAAAAAATACAAAAATTAGCTGGGCAAAAACAGAAAAAATTAGCTGGGTGTGGTGGCACGCACCTGTAGTCCCAGCTGCTTGGGGGCTGAGGCAGGTTCAAGAATTGCTTGAACCCGGGAGGTGGAGGTTGCAGTGAGCCAATATCACGCCACTCTACTCCAGTCTGGGCGACAGACTCTGTCTCAATCAGTGAATAAAAGTTGAAGGGAAAAAAGAAAGAAAAAGGCCATTAATTATCCCCTCTCTATACAGATTCTCAGGCAATTGAGAACTGCACAAAGGAGTTAGGTAGAGGTAAAAATAGAGATTGTATTATAGGTAGAGGTCCAGCCAACACATGGCTCAGACCTACAGCCAAAGTGCACCTTCGCCCCCTCTCCTTTTCTGTTTCCTGGTGTAAATCTGGGTTCCAGGCTGCAGAGCAAGCAGCCTGGGGAACGGGGACACTAAAGGGCAAGTGTCCTGGGGGACTTATCTGGAGCTGTCAAGATGGCAAGATCAGTCCTTTTGCCTGCTTACATGCAACTAGGTGCTGCTGTGTGACCTCTGGATAGTCCTGGCCCTACTGCAGGAGGGCCCCAGGTGTACACCCTGCTGACCCCACCCTCAAAACCTCTGGAATGTTGATGCTAGTTCTCCAAATCTGTGCTTTCCATGTACCATGAAACTTGTTGCCAACTATAATTTCTTGATGTGTGCAAGTGGGTTATGTAATACCCAACCCATAAGATGCAAGAAGGACTGGGGAGAAAGCACTTGATCAGGGCCTGACACTAGGCCCTCAGTGGGGCCATCCCGGTAAGCCTGGTTCAACACCCAGGGGAACTAAGCCTGCTGTTGCAGATTATCAACCGTCTGCCTGTGTGCCGAGAAGTCTCTTCAGGGGCCAAATGGTCAGGGTAAGTCTGTGTGCTGAAGTTGGAGATGTGGATTTGGGAGTGATCAGGGCTCCACAGAAATGCATCATTGAAAGACAGGCGTTGGTGCAGGATGGGCCTACAGAAGTCCATTGTCTGTGCAGTGGGCTTTCAGTCCCATGTTTCAGACGTCCTCCAGGTTTGGGATGGGAGGTGCAGAGTTGTTAGGGGAAGGGACAACACCCCTGAACCTCCCTCCAAACCCATATTTAGGATTGTCTAAGGCCAAATGGTGAAATAAGGCCATTGGTTTCCCCAGGGCCCCCTGCTTCCTCTTTCTGCACCCTTCTGCTCTTTCAGTGCCCTTCCTCCAAGCACCCGGGAAAACAAGGGTCCAAAAACAAAAAACTCCAAGACAAAGGGCAGCAAAATAGCCAAATGCAGCCCACCACCTGCTTTTTACAGCCCGTGAGCTATCAGTGGTTTTTACATTTTTAATTGGTTGAAAAAAATAATATTTTGTGACAAATGAAATTCAAATTTCAGTGTCCATAAAGTTTTATTGGAACACAGCCACAACCATTTGTTTACAAATTGTCTATGGCTGCTTTCAGCTGAGTTGAGGAGGTATAGGCCTGCAAAGTCTAAAATATTGACTCTCTGGCCCTTTAAGGAAAAGCTTGACAATGCCCTATTCTAGGATGTGTCTTGCACCCAGGAGATCTGCTTTCCAAGGAAAGGGCAAACCAGTCAAATCCAGGCAGATGTGCAGAGGAGACACCGGACGGGGAAGCCTTCCTGATCCTTCCGGTGACACTGGAGGAGCTGAGGGGAGATAACTCTCTAATCCTACAGATGGGACTGCTTCTGTCCACACTGAGTTAGGGGGCATGGAAACAGTGGGTTCAGGCCTATGACTTATTCTAACAGTATAGATAGCAGGATTCAGAAGGTGATTAATAGTCTCCAGTGAGCCCACCATACCAGCTTCCCTGCCAGGCTGGTGGCAGCGATTTTACCTGAGGTCTTTCATGTTCCCAGGGTCCTGCAGGCTGCCCTGGGCCGGCCCTGAGCAGTATATTCATTGCTTACCTTTCTCCTGTCTCTGCAGAGTTTGCCTTCTGCCAGGTGGATGCCTCCATCGCTCTGGCCCTGGCCCTGGCCGTCCTGTGTGATCTGCTCCAGCAGTGGAACCAGCTGGCCCCTGGACTGCCCATCCTGCTGGGATGGCTGTTGGGAGACAGTGATGACCTCGTGGTCTGTGTGGAGAGCATGCATCAGGTGATCCCAGGGTGTCAGGGGAGTGGGAAGCAGGGTTGGAGTGTCCTAAACCCACTGGATGCAGCACCTACAGCCTCAGCTGGGCTTGTTCCTGCTGACACACAGAGCAGTAACCACTAGGAAAGCCGCCCACCGGGTGCTGCCGAGGGCACAGGGACACTCTCTGGCTGACTTCTGGGCTGCTGATGCTCAGCCTCCAGATTAGCCAGGGGAGAGAACTCGCAAAGAAGCCCCTGCATGCGGAGAGTTTAATTATGGAGACTGCTTGTTAGTCGGTATTGGAGTTAGCCTGGAGCTTCCCAAAGTTAGGTCTGAGGGTGAAGCATTTTCAGAGAATTAGGATCTTTGCTGGGAACTTCCTGCTTGAAAAAAACTATTACTAGCCCCCTCCAGGGTGGGTGCAGTCACAGATAGGGAAACTGAGGATGAAGACAAGCAGCAAAAGCCTCCTGAGAACTGAAATTGATCGCCACCAGTATCTGACTTAGCTGACCTTCTAAGAATGGCATCCCCAGCAGGCCAAGGGTTCAAAAAGCATTGTCCCTGTTTATGAGAAATTTGGAGACATGGTAAGTGTCTGATAAAATGACCTTGAGAATCATGGTGTTATAGAAACAGGACGCAGCCTAGTGTCCTCTGTTTGGAGATTCCTTCTCTGGCCTGCTGCAGAGATGACCTTTCCTCCCTCCTCTCCAATTTCCAGCTGCACCTTAAGCTCCCTTGTTGAAGTCCCCTTTTCAGCATCCATCCCCTAGAGTATCTTGACTTTGCACCACAAACACATCTTTATCAAGGTCATGTTAAGTCTGGGGAAAAAATTCCTCTCTGCTGGAGGAATACAGTGAGTAAAAATAGAAGGTGACCTTCAAGGCTGCAAGTGGTGTGTGTACATGGGTGTTGACAGGCGAGAGTGCGCCCTCTGTCCGGTGGGGGAGGGGACATGACACCCTTCTTGTACCTGGCAGGGTACTGCTTGATCTAGACTGGGGCTTGTCACCATTCCCTGTAAGACTGACTTTTGGCTTTTTCATCTGATTTAGGTGGAAGAAGACTACCTGTTTGAAAAAGCAGAAGTCAACTTTTGGGCCGAGACCCTGATCTTTGTGAAATACCTCTGCAAGCACCTCTTCTGTCTCCTCTCCAAGTCTGGCTGGCGTCTTCCAAGCCCTGAGATGCTCTGTCACCTTCAAAGGATGGTGTCAGAGCAGTGCCGCCTCCTGTCTCAGCTCTTCAGAGAGCTTCCACCAGCTGCAGAATTTGTGAAGACGGTGGAGTTCACAAGACTACGCATTCAAGAGGAAAGGACTTTGGCTTGCTTGAAGCTGCTGGCCTTTTTGGAAGGAAAGGAAGGGGAGGACACCCTAGTTCTCAGTGTTTGAGACTCTTCTGCAGAAGCGAGGCAGTTAACTCTTCCAAGAACAGAAGCAGCATGTTGAAGAAAATTTGGGGGATTGGAATGGGGGTATGTGTGGATTTTTCCTCACAAATCTGCAGGAAACATGTTGAACATAAATTCAAAAATGTTATCCCATTCATGCCTCCCCTAGTTCTGTGAGTCTGGTCGTCTGTCACTCCTCACAGAGAAACTGTTCTTCAGTTCACTGCTTCAGGGCAGCCTACTTTATTGCTGCTACTGTAGGAAGTGAGGCGACTCCGTTGCAGATTTCCTCTGTCCCCAGGTGCAGGCCACCTGCAGGCCTGAATGAGCCTTTTTCATCCCCCAGGGCCTCTAATGCCCTGCCATAGCCTCCCTACATTCTCTGTGAAGGGACTACACAGAGTTGGATTTTAGTACACACACATGACCCCTCCCCTCCCCTGTTCTGGCTTTATGTAGGGGCTGGATGAGTTGGCAAACAGCCCATTTGGTCCGATTTATAAATTTCGTTCCATTTTAGCAAAGCAGAAATATGTTCCAAATGTTGGATCCTAGGAGAATTCAGGATCAACCTTGCACAAATAATTTATTTTTATTGTCTGCATGTGTAAGTCCTGCAGTGACCTACACATTCCATCTTAATTATTCAAAGAGCCATTGAGCACTCCCCCACCCCCAAAAAAGTATGCTTATGCTAGGAAACCTGATTTTGCCACCCAGTGAAAGTATATCCATGCTCTTAGCTGTGAGGAGGAACCTGGGGAAAGGAGAGGCAGAGAAAATGACTTATTCTATGCCTACATTGTTTACCTATCACTTGCTTGGTGGCAGTAACAAGATTCTCACTTAAGATGCCATTAAACACATTTATCAGCCGGGCACGGTGGCTCACGCCTGTAATCCCAGCGCTTTGTGAGGCTGAGGCAGGCAGATCGTGAGGTCTGGAGTTCAAGACCAGCCTGACCAACATAGTGAAACCCCATCTCTACCAAAAATACAAAAATTAGCCAGGAGTGGTGGTGCGCACCTGTAATCCCAGCCACTCAGAAGGCTGAGGCAGGAGAAACGCTTGAACCCAGGAGGTGGAGGTTGCAGTGAGCCTAGATCACACCACTGCACTCCAGCCTGCACGACAGAGCGAGACTCCATCACACACACACACACACATACTGCACTCCAGCCTGGGCGACAGAGTGAGACTCCGTCACACACACACACACTCCAGCCTGCGTGACAGAGCGAGACTCTGACACACACACCCCCTTTGCAGTGATTTTAATCTAGAAACCTTAATGATTTTCTGCCTTTTCAAGCCCAGCCCAGCCCTCTTCCTCACACACCCAGCAGGTGGCGCTCTTGCATACGTTTTGCTGCTGGTCCAGTTTTTCATTGGCTCACCATTTTTTATTTATAATTTCAGAGTAAGTGTTAACCCACTAACAGTTACCTTGAGAATCATAGCTTTGGATGGGTCGTAGCCTCATCCGCATCCATTTTTCATCCTACTGATCTGAAAAAACATTTCAATCATAGTATATAAAGTTGCTCCAGATTTTAGGGTCTGTAAAAAAAAAAAAAAAAAAAAAAAACCTAAATACTCAGGTGAATGATCACTTAGAGTAATTTATTGATGTTTCAGAGTCTGAAGGGGCGGGTTAGAAGAGAGTGAGTTTACAATCATTTTCTACTGCAGAAAAGCTCATATTTCAAATGTAGTTCATCTCTCTTTGAGAGATACATTTAACACTAAAAATGCAGCTGTAAGCCAGGCATGGTGGTGCACACTTGTAATCCCAGCTACTCAGGAGGCTGAGGTGGGAGGATCGCCCAGGAGTTCATGCCTGTGAAAGGCCACTGCACTCCAGCCTGAGTAACACAGCAAGACCCCATCACTAAAAGAAAGGAATTTAAGAACAAAAAAGCAGCCATACTGGAAGTATAGGAAAGGGGCTTTGTAAGAGGCAGGAAAGAAGTTAACTCAGTGTCCAAAGTTTTGTCCTAAAGAGAACAGGAAATTCCCTGGGTGGTTTTGCAACCACTCGGCCCCAAATGTGGTTTCTGTGATCCTGAATTAATTACCTAGTTAGGCAGCTGTGTAGCCCACACCTGAGGGAAAGTTGCCAACCTAACACTTTTTGTTCTAAGACCTAGCTGGTGAGACGTGAGGGACTTGGTAACATAAATGTGGTGATAACCACAGAAGAATAATTATGAAACTGGCCCACCAAAGCCCAGCTCAATGGAAATGGCCAGCACTTCTTTTTTCCTCCATTTAAAATGAAATAAAAGCAGCTACATTATACATTTTATACTAGCAGGTACTCTGTACACAGCATGTCCCATAATATGTCCGCATGTTATCTCCAGAATCCTAATCTGCAAAGTGGGTGTTCTCACAGCTGTTGACTGGGACTCACCCCAGATTTGGACGTTGATTCAAACAGATGTTTCCACTGGTTCTGTATCTGAAATCTTGTTACTAACCTAATAAAAGTGCCTAGGGAAGTGGCTGTTTCACACTGTTTGGTGAGATGTTTGGGGTCATCTCACCAAAGAACAAACCAGACCACAGTTGCCCAGGTATATCAAGGGGTCAGTGTAGGGTAGGTGCTAAAAGTGAAACTGGTCCCTCTGAGGTCACCTACTCTTGGCTCTGAGTCCTAGGGTCCAGGACTTGGGTACCCCCACAGCTCTGCACTCATGAGTCTGTGGCTCTCTGTCCATCTGGCCATAGTTCAGAAGCCTGGCTTTCTCCACCCTTATGCTTTGTCAATTTGGTTTAATACATAAAGATGGTTTAGTTCTTGTTTGTTTTTTAAACACCTTCACAGATATCATTTGCACCTTGACAAAGGTGAGAGATGAATAAAGCAGGAATATTATCTTCGTTTTACAAGGAAACCCAAGTACCAAAGAGATGATGTGATTTGCCTAAGACACATGATTTCTATGGGGCAGGGCCTGAACTCCAGCCCAGCATTCCTGATCCTTACCCTGGACTCTGGCTCCCTGGGCTGTGAGGGGAGTACAGTAGTGGGAAATGCAGGCTACACTCCAGGAACTCGAATCCCTGAGTGGCAGGCCTGGTTCTTTCCCCAGCGGGTCCTGGACCTTCCAGCTTCAGGTCCAAGCTTTTTGACAACCTGTATGAGCGCGGAGCGAGAAGTGCCCTAGACCAGACTCCAGATCGTTCCTAGTGGGGCTGTCAGCGGCTTTAGCCTCACTGGGCGCTAGGTGGGGGTGTCTGCTCCGTACCCGGACGAAGGCGGGGCGCCCGCTGGCAAAGCGCATTTTCCAGCGCAAGCTGTTGGGGTGTGGGGCTGGCGGGAGAGGGAAAACAGAGGGGGGCGCGCCCACCAACAGCGTCTGTGCAGCCCCACCTGGGCCGCGGGTTGGTCTCAGCCGGATCCTGCCGCCCTCATCGAGCTAAGGCTGGGCGCGGCGCCCCTACGGCCGGGGAGAGAAGAGCCGGGAGGACGCAACAGCGGGCGGGGAGCCTCGGCGGGCAGCTGCGCCCCCAGCCCGAGGGCTGGGGGAGGCCGGGCCGACCAGCAGACGGAAAGGGTGGCGCTAAGTCGCCTTCAAGCCCGCACGGCTCTCCCAGCCTTTCCTCCTGTCCTCAGAGTCAGCTCCCCCGCCCGGGACGTCCCGCGCCACTCCGCGCCTTTGGCCCTGGCTCAAGGTCTTGTGATGTGATTAGCAAAGCCAGCGCCTTGTCCTCAGACACTCAGCCCTGCCCGGCAGGCCCCGGCGCTCAAGCCCTGTTTACAGAGCCTGGGCGGGGAGGGGGCGGAGAAACGAGCCTGGGCTCCACCGGCAAGACTGCCGCGGCGGCCGCCCGCGTGGCCACCACCACCCCACCCCCACCCCCACCCCCACCGCGACTCCACGTGCAGTCGGGCTGGAGCTGCCACCGACAGGACGCAGTCCCCGAGCCCCCGCCTCCTGGCCGAAGCACCCTTTGCAAACCCGCCGGGCCGCGCGGATGGTTGCGATATTCTGGCATTTTGCAATTCCCGCGCCCAGCACAAAACCAAAGGTGGGAACTGAAAGCTCCACAGGTCCGCCTCGGAGAACAGGGCAGGGAAAGACACGTCCAGGGCTGCAGAATCCCGGCCACGCTAAATGTACCGGGGCTCTCCGACCGCGCAGCCCCAGAAAAGGAAAGCCGTGCCTTCCCGCCGCCACCCGGCGGCACCCACTGGGGTCGAACGCTACACGCCGCACCGGGCGCCCGGGTCGCTGGCCCCGCCCCGAGGCCTCCCGCCCCCTTCCCCAGAGAAAAAAAATTGGCGGCGGCCAATGGGAGGCCGAGAAGGCGCCTGACGTTCGCGAGCTGGCGGGCGGCGTTGCCTGGAGACTCCGGCGGGGGCCCAGTTCTGTCCCCTCCCCCGGCACGCCCGCCCCGCCGCAGCCGCACTCCCGGGCTCTATATAGGGCGCGCGCTCGCGGGCTGCAGAGTTCCAGCAGTCCGCGAGCTGCCGTCGGCTCCGCGGGGGGGGCGGGCCGGGCACCCCGGGGCGCGGAGGAGCGCTCCTCGCTTCTCTCCTTCCCCCCTGCCGCACTCCGCCGGACCCTCCCGCCGGCCCGCGCCGCTGCCCTCGCCCTCTCCTCTCGCCCCCCGGCAAACTTTCGGCCCCTCCCCGCCCCTCGCCCGTTATTCGTCGTGGCTCAAGCCCGGCCACGCCACCCCGAGGGCTCCTCCCGACCTCCCGGCCTGCCGCTCCGGCCACTGCGGGATCCAGAAACATGTCGACCACACTTTTGTCCGCGTTCTACGATGTCGACTTCTTGTGCAAGGTACGCCGGGGAGCGGGCCGGGCCGGCAGCAGCCGTTCCAGTTCTTGGACTTTGCCTCTGTTCCCTGGTCCTGGGGGACGCCCCTCCCGCCCTGCCTTTCGGGTCGGGAAAGTCCCGGGGTTTGCAAAAGTGTGTGCGAGCGCCCTGGAGGAGGAGGAGGGGGCGGCAGGGAGGGCGCTGGTGTCGCGGTTGAGTTTCTCCACTGCCGACCGCGGCCACGCTGCCCGGGGCTTCCCGGACGGGATTCGCGCCGCCCATCTCGGCGGCCGGGGCGGAGGATCACGTGTCGAAACCCAGCGCGGCCCGCGGTGGGCGTCCTTCCCTCTCCCGCTTCCTCCAGCAAGATCTTGCTGCTTTTGCGTGTGTATGGGTGGAGGGTGGAGGCCGAGTCGGGATCCGCCAAGAGTGGGGGAAAAAGAGGAAAAGAATCAGGCTGGGAGTTTCTCTGTGGCTCGACCCGTGTCTGCCTTCCCCTTCCGTTTTTCATCCCTTCCACGCTCCCCTTCCTTTGGCAGACGGAGAAATCCCTGGCCAACCTCAACTTGAACAACATGCTGGACAAGAAGGCGGTGGGGACGCCCGTGGCCGCCGCCCCCAACTCCGGCTTCGCGCCAGGCT
Source organism: Theropithecus gelada (assembly GCF_003255815.1). Classification (NCBI taxonomy): domain Eukaryota; kingdom Metazoa; phylum Chordata; class Mammalia; order Primates; family Cercopithecidae; genus Theropithecus; species Theropithecus gelada. The sequence continues at coordinate 63,705,423 of NC_037681.1, read as the reverse complement.
TCCTCCGACGGCACTCGGCCAGCAACCTGCACGCACTCGCCCACCCCGCGCCCAGCCCCGGCAGCTGCTCGCCCAAGTTCCCGGGCGCCGCTAACGGCAGCAGCTGCGGCAGCGCGGCGGCCGGCGGCCCGACCTCCTACGGCACCCTTAAGGAGCCGTCGGGGGGCGGCGGCACAGCCCTGCTCAACAAGGAGAACAAATTCCGGGACCGCTCGTTCAGCGAGAACGGCGACCGCAGCCAGCACCTCCTGCACCTGCAGCAGCAGCAGAAGGGGGGCGGCGGCTCCCAGATCAACTCCACGCGCTACAAGACCGAGCTGTGCCGGCCCTTCGAGGAGAGCGGCACGTGCAAGTACGGCGAGAAGTGCCAGTTCGCGCATGGCTTCCACGAGCTGCGCAGCCTGACTCGCCACCCGAAGTACAAGACCGAGCTGTGCCGCACCTTCCACACCATCGGCTTCTGTCCCTACGGGCCGCGCTGCCACTTCATCCACAACGCGGACGAGCGGCGGCCCGCGCCGTCGGGGGGCGCCTCCGGGGATCTGCGTGCCTTTGGCACGCGCGACGCGCTGCACCTGGGCTTCCCGCGGGAGCCGCGGCCCAAGCTGCACCACAGCCTCAGCTTCTCGGGCTTCCCGTCGGGCCACCATCAGCCCCCGGGCGGCCTCGAGTCGCCGCTGCTGCTCGACAGCCCCACGTCGCGCACGCCGCCGCCGCCCTCCTGCTCCTCGGCCTCGTCCTGCTCCTCCTCCGCCTCCTCCTGTTCCTCGGCCTCCGCGGCCTCCACGCCCTCGGCCCCGGCATGCTGCGCCTCTGCGGCGGCCGCGGCTGCGGCCGCTCTGCTCTACGGCAGCGGGGGCGCCGAGGACCTGCTGGCACCTGGGGCCCCGTGCGCGGCCTGCTCGTCAGCCTCGTGCGCCAACAACGCTTTCGCCTTCGGCCCAGAGCTCAGCAGCCTCATCACGCCGCTCGCCATCCAGACCCACAACTTTGCCGCCGTGGCCGCCGCCGCCTACTACCGCAGTCAGCAGCAGCAGCAGCAGGGCCTGGCGCCCCCTGCGCAGCCCCCGGCACCGCCCAGCGCACCCCTCCCCGCCGGGGCCGCCGCGCCTCCCTCGCCGCCCTTCAGCTTCCAGCTGCCGCGCCGCCTGTCCGACTCGCCCGTGTTCGACGCGCCCCCCAGCCCCCCGGACTCGCTGTCGGACCGCGACAGCTACCTGAGCGGCTCCTTGAGCTCTGGAAGCCTCAGCGGCTCCGAGTCCCCCAGCCTCGACCCCGGCCGCCGCCTGCCAATCTTCAGCCGCCTCTCCATCTCCGACGACTGAGGCAAGAGGGCGCCAGTGAGGAGGAAGGGAAGGCGGTTCAGAGATGTTGGAGGACACCCCTCGCCATCTCGCCCCTGCTGGGGGCCCGGGAGTGGGGGGGGTGACATGGGCCCCAGGCAGACTGCAAGCCCGACCGAGCACTTGGACTCGAACTCTGTGCCTTGAGGGGCCCCCACCTCTCCTTTTTCGGTTTCCTCTTTTTTTTTTTTTTATTATTATTACGAAGTTTCATTCTTTTTGAGCAAAAAAGTCGAGGAACTTTTTCTATTGAACAAAATATTCACAACAGGGCAGTTGTGATACGAATAGAACAAAAAACAAACACTTAAACTTTTTTAGGACTCCAATGAGTTTGGGACTTCAGGAAAAATCAACCCAGCACCAGCAGCTATCAACCACCATTCCATCTCTTCACTTGAACAGCATTAGTTAAGTCCAGATGTGGGAACCCTTAAGAAGTTCCTAATTGTTTGTCTCAGATCGGTGTTATACCAGCCAGCCACCACCTTGCTAAACCTATAAGCTTTTTAGAATCCAATATTCTGCCAAGAATATGCCTTGATAGTTAGCCCTCAGCCCATAGGTGTTTTTTGTTTTTTAACAATTATATATGTCTGGGGGTGAAAAACAAACCCTTGCATTCCAAAGGTCCATACTGGTTACTGGTTTCATCGCCACCACTTAGTGGGTGTTTAGTTTAGAACCATTTTGTCTGCTCCCTCTGGAAGCCTTGGGCAGAGCTTACTTTGTAATTGTTGGAGAATAACTGCTGAATTTTTAGCTGTTTTGAGTTGATTCGCACCACTGCACCACAACTCAATATGAAAAAAACTATTTAACTTATTTATTATCTTGTGAAAAGTATACAATGAAAATTTTGTCCATACTGTATTTATCAAGTATGATGAAAAGCAATAGATATATATTCTTTTATTATGTTAAATTATGATTGCCATTATTAATCGGCAAAATGTGGAGTGTATGTTCTTTTCACAGTAATATATGCCTTTTGTAACTTCACTTGGTTATTTTATTGTAAATGAGTACAAAATTCTTAATTTAAGAGATTGTATGTAATATTTATTTCATTAATTTCTTTCCTTGTTTACGTAAATTTTGAAAGATTGCATGATTTCTTGACAGAAATCTATCTTGATGCTGTGGAAGTAGTTTGAGGAACATCCTATGAGTTTTCTTAGAATGTATAAAGGTTGTAGCCCATCCAACTTTAAAGAAAAAAATGACCACATACTTTGCAATCAGGTTGAAATGTGGCATGCTTTTCTAATTCCAACTTTATAAACTAGCAAAAAAGTGTTTGCTTATTCCACCAGTTCTGCTGTGACATACTGGAGTATCTTAAGACATGTAGCAATAACGGGGAGTGGGGGGGAGTCTCACAGTGCCTTTGGAAGGGCCCGAACTTGCCTTAAATCTTCCTCAACCAAATAAGTATTTTATTAGTGCTTGAGAGAATCTGAATGTAGGATGGGTTCAACTGCACAAAAGGAAAAGATTTTTACCACTTTTTTTATATAGATATAAAGTGAAGCGACCGCCTCTTAGTGCTGAAATATGTAGTACACGAATATGCCTTGTTTAATTACAGAAAATTCCAAAACTTGTACTATTTTTTTTTTTTTCCGTGTAGAAAGGCAGGAATGTTTCCTAAGCTTTCCTGGACAGCAGATGAATGAGCGGTAGCTTTAGTTTGTACGTAGGTACAGTTGGAGCACTATATGTACTCTCTGGACTACTTTGACAGAAGTAGGTTTTTGAATGTAACAAGATAAGTCAACTTGAGTTGTAATATATTTTGGGGAATCAGTTCACTACAAATTGTGACTGTAAACATTGTACTGTAAATGTTTTGTAGTTTTCCCCCAATAAAATTTTTGGGAAAAAAAGGTACTACCATGTAAGAGCTTTCTTGTTTTAAACAGGAATGTCTAGCTTTCTAGCTTCCCAGCTAACCATGTCTGCCATTCCCCAGGTCTTGGCACGGTCGGGAAGGACTTGGAGCTGGCAGAGCCAAGAGTTCAGAAGAACCTGCGTCCTCTCAGCCCGTATATATTTTATAAGCAAGTTCTTCTAACTGAAAGAAAGTAATTATTTGGACTGTCAAGGGCATTAGTTAGCTGTCCCTTTGGTAATAAGATGCATCCCAGAGTTGGCTGGCTGGCTGGCTGGTGGCAGGGCCTGGCCAGGAGGCCTGAAGGGGTGTGGCCTGCCTGTGAGTCACCGGGTGGATCATGTGGCTGCGGTAGCAGCTGAGGGTCTGATTTTTTGCTGGGAAACAGAACTGCTTGGGTGGGGAAGGGGAGGAGGATCTTTCTGCAGCCGGTGGCCTGCCAGGCCTGAGTGCTGAGCTGGAGGTGGAGAGTGAGGCCAGGCTTTTTCTGGGTCGGAGAACTGGAGTTTTGCCTGGATTTTGAAAAGCCTGGTATGTCCTTGTTCAGGGTGGAGGGAACGATAAAACAGGTTAAACTTATATCTGAGTGATGTTTGCTTATGTGAACAACTTCCTCTGGGAATGAACACATTCAAGTAACTTATGCAAAAATATTTCATGTCTGTGCTTTAGAGGACTGTAAGTGACCAGAAAGCAAATTCAACCCAGGTCTCTAGAAAAAGGGAAAAAAAGACATTGATTTGTCTGCTGATTTCGCAAACAGTTGAACAAAATCTTACTATAGTGACTCTGGCTGTTTCTAACTTTAAAACAATCATTTTAGGAACTTAAATCGGGTTCATAAATCAATTCAGGTTTTTTCTCCTCCACTGCTGCCCCTCATACACACAGTTCAGACACTTTTTCCAAAGTAGGTAAGAGATTTAGCAATGGTTTGCTTTCTCATATACAACAGCTGGGCTCCATCAACAATCCTCGCATCCCCGCTCCCTCCGGGGCCCTGCCTTAGTCAGGGTCTCTGGTGACTCACAGCTGAGCATGGAGGGGAGGGGGCGGTCTGATGGATACACCAGGCCTCGGGCAGCTGTTTCACGTTAACGATGATTGCACTGGTGTTAACTGGAGCGTTTTGGTGCTTGTTGCGTGCTGCCAAAGGGGATGGGAAACAAGTTTCAAGGTTCTCCCAGATGCCAGCCCCTGACTGAAGGCCTCAGCAGCGGGGGAGGGGAAGCCCGAGGCCAAGGAGGACTCAGGAGGGGCGAAGACTCTGCAGGCTCCCCAGCCCCTGCACCATAAAGAATGTGCAGTGGGGAGGAAAAGTCTAAAATGTGGTGCTATTTAGGTTAAGCTGCATTTCAAAGGCCTTGTTTCCACTTCATTCCTAAACTTACTTTTCTAAACAAGTACTTTTGATCAGCTGGAATGTTGGGGTAAGCCACATTCATTTTTAAAAACTGGTTTGTTTCAAAAGCCCAACTGTTAGGATCTGAAGTTTTGTATCCCAGACCCAGTGGAGCGTGGAAAGCTAGGGGGGATCATTCAGAAATTTCCTCTTGCCGCAGATCAATGGAGGGTACTTAGGTCACTGTCTTCCTGCAGGACCTGGAAATTAACAGGAAAAAAAAAAAAAAAAAACCTCTACCGTTGCTTGATCACCCTTAGAAAAGTTTTCTTGTAAATTAAGGAATTAGAAGATTGCAAGTAATGACAAACCAAAATTCCCATCCCGGACTGGTGACTCTGAGTTACACTTAGAAACTGTGGGAGAAAATTCCTCCGTAGTCAGTTGTGAAAATGAGCCCAGAATGTGATGGTGTTTAGAATGTCTTCATCGTGGCGTTTCCACTGGATGTCTGAAGACTAAGGTATTTTTTAAGTAGCTCAATTAGTGTGTGCCACCTTCTAATTCTATTTCAGAGAAAGGATGTGTGCACGTACACATTTTCCACCCCTCATGCTGTCTGAATCTACTGCTGGGTGTGTAAAAACACACACACACACACACAAACTATTCAGAAGGCCAAAGCTCTGCACCAGCCCCAGGGAATAGATGGAGGATTGTGAGCCCTGCAGTGGCTCAGGACCCCGGATGACAGAGCAAGGCCTGGTGGGCCTGACGCAGGAAAAACAAGCAGGCCTGGCTCTTGGCCGCCAGCCTGGCTCGGCACTAGAATGCTCGGTGCTAAAACCTGCCTGGGGGGTCTCCGAAAAACCCCAGGGTGGCCACGTGCAGGGAGGAAGCCCGCTAGAGAGCATTGAGCCTCGGAAGGGAAGCCTCCCCAGACACCAGCTCTCCTTCAGTCTTGCTTGTGGTGACAAGTGAGGGCGGATGTGACTCTCACCAAGTTTTCTTGAGACCGGAAGTTGGGTCTCGGCACCGTCCTCGGCCCTGGAAGTTCGTAGGAGCCGGCACAGCCCTTAGAGGCTAGCCGGGCTTACCTTCCATCAGGGACCCATTGTCGTGAATTCTAACTGTGTTTATTTTTTCTTGTCCACACTCCTGGAGGATGTGCAACGCTGTGGCCGCGTAGGGCAGTTCCAGTTCTGTGCTGCTGCTGGCACGGCTGAGGGAGAGAGGAGGAGAGCGGGGGCTGGGGCGGGGCGGGGCCTGGCGGTTGGACAGGCCTGGCCTCCCCAGGCCGAGCCCTGCAGGGAGGAGGCGGGAGGGAGCAGGGCAGCAGGAAGCCACAGCGCCTCCAGGGCCCAGCCTCTCCTGATGGATTTTACTAGACCTTGAAAGTGTGTGTGTGTGTGCGCGCGCGCATGCATGCCGTGCACGTGTGTGGAGGTCTGAGGGGTGTGCCTGCATGGGAAGTGTATTAGTACGTGTTTCTGTGTCCTTTTCTGTCTATGGGTGTGCAGAGGTGTGTGGGTATTGCTCTGTGTGCAGGTGTTCAGGGGTCGCCCTAGGGGAGTACTGGTGTGTGGATCTGTGTGCTTCTGCATGTGGAGGTTATGTGGGGGGAGGGTCTGTGGGTATGGCTGTGTTTGGATGTGGGTGTGCCTGTGTGTAAGTGTGTGTGTGGGCCTGTGTGTAAGTGTGTGTGTGGATGTATGTGAGTGCTGGTGTGGGTTTGGGTGTATCTGTTGCTATGTAGGTATGTGGGTCTTTGGGGTGTGCCTGTGTGTTGATGTGTCTGTTGTGATGGGGTTGGTGTGTATGCAGGGGTGTGTGTTGGTGTACATGGGTGTGTCTGTGTAAGTGTGTGTGGATGTGTGTGAGTGCTGGTGTGGTTTTGGGTGAGTGCTGGTGTGGGTTTGGGTATGTCTGTTGCTGTGTGGGTAGGTATGTGGGTCTTTGGGGTATGTCTGGGTCTGGGGGTGGGTGTGTGTGTGATCTATGGGAGTGGGGTTTGGGTGTGCCTGTGTGTAGCTGCTGCTGTGTGTGGGTAGGTGTGTGGCTCTGTGGGGGGTGAGCAGCTGTAGGTGTTGCTGTGTATTTGGGTCTGGATGTGTCCGCTGCGGTGTGCATGTGGGTGTGTCTGTATGTGGGTGTGGGTGTTACCAACACCTACGGAGGAAAAGCAGACCTTTTTAGCATGGCTCTTTCAAGTTTAAAAACTGCTTTCAAAACCCGGAAATGACCGCCAGGCTGGCATCCGCTTCCTGCAGGGCAGCAGGCCGGACAGGCCTGGGTGGGAGGGTGGCCAACGGGCCCCCGCCTTGCAGGGACCCCAGACTCACCTCCATAGCTGGGCACACCTGCCAAGGACAGGCCTCGGTGCCCCTGGCTGTCTGCAGGGACATTTTTAGAAATAACTCACTCTGGGGGAAGGGGGAGGGGCCCTTTTATTTTCATCTGGGCAGAAATAGCTCCTGTCAGATAGCAGCTCTTGTGCCCTCTGGGGCGAGAGGCAGCTCTGAAATAGAAGGAAAGATATTAAGGACTCGAGACAGACAAGAAAACTCCTGAGCTCGCTGAAACCAAGTTTAAAATGTTTCTCTAAAAATAAGCTTTGTTTTTCTTGTGGATTCCTCCAGCCCTCGTGTCAGGGTGCTTAGCTGGTTTGGGACGCCAGGCGGAATTTTTAAAAAACCAAGTGTTTCCCAGCTGTGGCCTTGGAAAGTTCTCTGTTTTCCATTTATTAAACTCCTAGTTTCCGGCTAATTAAAATTATTTTCAAATAAAACTCCATGGCCCAGCAATATTTGATGAAACACAGAATTCCCGGTGACCCCTCTGCAGGGGGCCAGGCCCGGCTGTGGGGCCGCCTGTGTCCCCTCCACTGGGCTCAGTGTTGGTTTTATGGGGAGAGGGAACCCGGGCCTTTGAAATGCAGACCCAGGGCCTTGTCTTACTAAATCCCACCTCCGCCCCTGTGGTGAGTGCTTGCTGGCGTGGTGACTGCTTGCAGGCGGGCAGTCTCCGAGTCCTGCACCACTTGAGAAGGGGCTGCGGGGTAATTGGAAACCTGTTGTTTGTTTCCCCTGCACCACTAATAACCTGAGCGGGGCGGGGGGTAGGGGGTGCACGTCAGGGGAAAGGAACTTGGCTGAGGCATGTGGCCACGTGATCTTCTGCTACCTGGTGGTTTCTCCCTGGCCTGGCAGCTGTGGAGGCTTCAGCTCCCACCAGGTCAATGTGCCAGGACTTTATTGAGCACCTATAAGAATCCCAGACCGACATCTAGTCCCGGAGTTGAGTGGGACTTGACTGACATCCAGGGCCACATGTTTTGCAGATGGAAGTCGGTGAGGCTGTAGGGTGGAGGCAGATTTTGCTGAGGGCCAGAGCCAGTGGGATTCAGACTTGCAGGCGGATCCCCCTCCGTGGTCCCCCGCATTCAGCCCACACAGCAGTGGGGCAGGACGCTTGGTCTGTTGGCCCAGCCCTGCCCTTTCATTCATCCCACAGAAAGTTCTCCATTGTCTAGTAAATGCCTGCACTGGGCTAAGAGAGGGGAGCTGACAGGTGTTATTCCTGCCTTCAGGGAGTCTGCATAATGATTTCAAGGTTCATTCATGTTGTAGCAGAAATCAACTTCATTCCTTTTTTATGACTGAATAATATTCCAGTGGATGGGACTTTGAGTTGTTCCACCTTTTAGCTACTGTTGAATGTTGAATAATCCTGCTATGCACAAGTATACAAGTCCATGTGTGAACATAAACTTTTTTTTTTTTTTTTTGGAGATGGAATCTCACTCTGTCACCCAGGCTGGAGTGCAGTGGTGCAATCTCAGCTCACTGCAAACTCCACCTCCCAAGTTCAAGTGTGGTGTTACCACACTTGCCCAAACTGAACAAGATTCTCCTGCTTCAGCCTCCCGAGTAGCTGGGATTATAGCGCCACCACGCCCGACTAATTTTTGTATTTTTAGTAGAGACAGGGTTTCTCCATGTTGGCCAGGCTGGTCTCGAACTCCTGACCTCAGGTGATCCACCCACCTTGGCCTCCCAAAGTGCTGGGATTATAGGCATGAACCACCGCTCCTGGCCCATCTTAGTTTTTCCAAAAAGTACAATCACAAGCTGAAGTCCAGGCCATAATGGGGAAGAACAGGGTACTAAGGGAACATCTGTCAGGGAAACTGACCACACGTAGGGCCCAGAAAGCGCCTGAAGAAGCAAGAAAGGGCCACGCATGGGGGCTCACACCTGTAATCACAGCACTTTGGGAGGCCCAGGCAGGAAGATCACCTGAGCCCAGAAGGTGGAGACCAGCCTGGGGGACATGGTGAAACCCCTTCTCTACAAAATATTTTTTTTTGAGACAGAGTCTTGCTCTGTTATCCAGGCTGGAGTGCAATAGCGCAGTCTTGGCTCACTGCAACCTCCGCCTCCCGGGTTCACGATTCTCCTGCCTTAGCCTCCCAAGTAGCTGGGTACTCCAGGTGCGTGCCACCACATCCGGCTAATTTCTGTGTTTTTAGTAGAGACAGGGTTTTACTATGTTGGCCAGGTTTGTCTTGAACTCCTGACCTCGTGATCCATCCATCTCGGCCTCCCAGTGTGCTGGGATTACAGGCATGAGTCACCATGCCTGGCTCTTTACAAATTAGCTGGGAGTGGTAGTGTACCACTGCACTCCAGTCTGGGGAACAGAGCAAGACTCTGTGTCAAAAAAAAAAAAAAAAAGTTGTGTGTGTGTGTTTTTTTTCACCCCAGAGCGCAGAGGGTTATCACACGTGGAAAGAGCTGGGACTCTGGAGTCAGATGGGGGCAATGGATCCTCAGTGCTGCGAATTACTCGCTGGGTGACCTTGAGCACAGTTCACAGCCTCTTTGAGACTCAGTTTCTCCATTTGAAAAATGGGTTAATCCATAGTTGCTGTTATAAAGATTAAGTGAGATAATACATGTAAAGTGCCTTGCCCAGGGCCTGGAGGTGGTGTGTTGAGGAGCAAGGGCTGGCTGCTATTATTAGTAGTAGAATGCCTCATCCCCTTCTGCTGCCCTTCCTCCCCTAGCCCAAGCTCACAGTTCTCCAGGTCAGAATGCCTAAACAATTCTAATAGCTACTATTTATGGAGTTCCTATTACATACTAAAGCTTTACATATGTTAATGAAGTCCTTATAACAACCCAACACCGAAGTCCTATTGCTATTCCCATTTCAAAGATGAGGAAATTGAGCTCAGAGGAGTTGTTACATGCCTGCGGCCATGGACTAGGAAATGTCAAGGCAGAATCTAAAGGAATTTAAACTTTTGCTCTTTCAAATACCACAGGCTGCTTTCCTGACCCCTTTCTTCCTGCTTTACTCCCACCTGTCTATAAAGCCCTGATCCTTTAAGAAACCCTCCAGGATTTCATTCCAGGGTAGACTGTGTCCTGCCTCATCTGTGTGTTTTCTTGTTTTGTTTTGTTTTGTTTTTAATAGAGACAGGGTTTCGCCATGTTGCCCAGTCTGGTCTCAAACTCCTGGAGTGATCCACCCACCTCAGCCTCCCAAAGTGCTGAGATTATAGGCAGGAGCCACCACACCCGGCCTCATCTGTGTTTTTTAAAACACAGCTGGGTGCAGGCAAGGGACTCAATCTGGGAAAATGACCTCTGACCACTGCAATTGCCCAGAACTGGGCACATGATTCAAGTGGATCCAATCAGGGTTCTTTCTCAGGTCTTTTGCTTTTCTTTCCTTTTTTCCAAAAGAGTTGAAGGCTGAGCATGGTGGTTCACACCTGTGATCCCAGCACTTTGGGAGGCCAAGACAATGGATCACCTGAGGTCAGGAGTTTGAGACCAGCCTGGCCATCATGGCAAAACCCCGTCTCTACTAAAAATACAGAAATTAGCCAGGCGTGCGTGGTGGTGAACACCTGTAATCTCAGCTACTTGGGAGGCTGAGGCACAAGAATCGCTTGAACACGGAAGCGGAGGTTGCAGTGAGCTGAGATCATACCACTGCACTCCAGACTGAGCGACAGAGCGAGACTCCATTTCAAAAAAAAATAAACATTGACTTCGTGTAGCCCTCTCATTCCATAGATGAGAAAACTAAGGTTGAGAAGAGGTAGCCGCACCCCTCTGGAGACTTGCCAGTTTCTGGGTCTCTACCTAGCACTTGGAAAAGAAAGAACCCAGGACACCTCTCTGAGCATGTGCTGTGCCAATAGGGCTGTTGGTATCAATTCTCACCAAAGCAAACCCAAATCCTTCTTGGCCGAGAGGCTCAGCGTGGCTGGTCCCTGGATGTTCCATCCAGCAGGCTTCTCAGAGAGGGCCCAGAGAGTCTGTGGTGCTGACGGGCAGGAGCTTGCCAACAATAGCCCTGTGGGTCCAGAGCTGCTGCAGGGCTGGGACCGGAGGGGGCTTGGGCAAGCATCACCTCCATGGCTGTGGAAGGGCCTGGCCATGAGGGTTTACAAGCAGGGGCTCCCATAGGCCTGCATTCAAATCTCAGCCCAGTGCTGCCTCCTACCTGCATGACCTCGAGCAAATCTGAACTTCAGTTTTCTTTTTTCTTTTTCCTTTTTTTTTTTTTTTTTTTTTTTTTGAGACAGAGTCTTGCTCTGTCACCCAGGCTAGAGTGCAGTGGCGCGATCTCAACTCACTGCAATCTCCATCTCCCGGGTTCAAGTGATTATCCTGCCTCAGCCCCGAGAGTAGCTGGGATTAGAGGCGCGTGCCACCATGCCCGGCTAATTTTTTGTATTTTAGTAGAGACAGGGTTTCACCATGTTGGCTAGAACCTGTCTCAAGAAAAAAAAAAAAAGACCAGCCTGACCAACACAGAGAAACTCCATCTCTACTAAATATACAAAAATAGCTGGGCGTGGTGGCGCATGCCTGTAATCCCAGCTACTCGGGGGCTGAGGCAGGATAATCGCTTGAATTCGAGAGGTGGAGGTTGCAGTGAGCCGAGATCGCACCATTGCACTCCAGCCTGGGCGACAAGAGTGAAACTCCGTCTCAAAAACAAAAAAGTGCAGTATTTCTGGTTTGTTTGTTATTACCAATTTGGGGCATTTTTCCACTTCTAATCAGGAGGCATTCAATATGAGGGGCATCAGGAAGGCCCCATGGTTTGCCCCACCAAACTCCCAGGGTTTGTAGTTGTGCATGTGGCCATTCAGATTTAAATTAATTAAAATTAAGCAAAGTATAAAGCTCAGCTCCTCAGCCACACTAGCTAGCTACATTGAGAGTATTCAATTGCCACATAGAGCTAGGGGCTACTGCATTAAACAGCACAGAGCATTTCTGTCATCACAAAAGTTCTGTTGGACAGCACTGTGAGTCTAGAATGTTCTATTAAAATGCCAATAGCTGAAGGAAAGACGCTTCCAGCAGCAGGTCCTAGGATGCCCCCATGATGCCCTTGCTGGTTCTCCTTCCTTCCAAAAGCCAAGAGACTCCAGAATATTCCCAAACTACTGCTCTACCTGGCAGACTGAAAGTGCCACTGGAGAAGGGAAGGGACTGAGCTCTGCCTAACTGTCCACACAGGTAGCACCTCTCAGCCCCACCCAGCAGTCTGAGACCCGCCTCCTCCCAGATGCACCTCACACCAACCCTTCCAGTTGCCCCTGTCCCCAAGCAAGTGACACCACATCTCTCAAGGAACCCATGCCAGAACCTGGCATGCTTCCCCAGTCTTTTCTCTCACTTCCCTCTACCCCTTCCCTCATAGGTTGCCCAAACATCATGACTCTGCTTTCTAACCAGGCCTTGACTTTGCCCCCTTTGTCTCTAGCTCCTCTGCAACTCAGGCCTCCCCCACGCTCGCCCGGACACCTGATCAACCAGGAGCCCTGGCTCATCCTCCTCCAGGCCACCACTCGTCTAGAGCAAGCTTCTAAAGCACTTGGGTGATCATACCCCTCTCTGCCCCAGGACGCTACACAGGGTCCCACCACCCACTGTTCAAGTCCAAGGGGCTCTGGGATCCAGAAAAACCTCCCCCTCTGCCTATGCTCCTTGCTTCTCAGCTGCTTGGGAGGGCCAAGGATTCCTAAAGATGCTGTTCACACTCTGGCCCTTAACTTCCCTTCCACCCCTGCCTGGGACATCCCCTTGTGATCCCCTGCTTCCTCGCCTCTTCCCTCAGCAGTCAGCCCAGGCTGAATCTCAACCTCAGATCTAGCCTCTCCACACCACCCTGGCCCACCCGGGGCCCCATCCAGGCCTTTATCAGAGCACATATCACAGCATCCCACAACGGCTGGTTATGTCTGTCTTCCTCTCTACCCTGTCAGTTCCTTCAAAGCAAGAACATTGTGTTCCTCCCTGCAGCCCCCAAGCCTGGCTCCTCGAAGGGCTTCAATAACTGTTTGTACAACGAAACCAACCTGCCCTGTGAGACTGGCCCTGTTCACTCCCGTTGGACAGATGAGGAAAGTGGAGCTCACAGAATGAAAGATGCTTGCCCGAGGTCTCCCAGTGCATAAGTGGCAGCACCAGGATGCCGCCTCAGGCCCCCATAGAGAGGGCGGAGTGTCCCAGCCGTTCAGAAGAGGGAAAATGCATTATTCCTTGGTACAAGGAAGCTCGTATTGATTTTTTCCTCTTTTTTATCTTTTTTTTTTTTTTTTTTTTTTTTTTGAGACAGAGTCTCACTGTGTTGCCAGGCTGGAGTGCAATGGCGCTATCTCAGCTCACTGCAACCTCCGCCTCCTGGGTTCAAGCAATTCTCCTGCCTTAGCCTCCCGAGTAGCTGGGATTACAGGTACCTACCATCATGCCCAGCTAATTGTTTGTATTTTTGTGGAGACGGGGTTTCACCATGTTGGCCAGGCTGGTCTTGAACTTTTGACCTCAGGTAATCCGCCTGCCTTGGCCTCCCAAAGTGCTGGGATTACAGGTGTGAGCCATCACTCCTGGACGATTTTTTTCCTCTTATTCGGAACTCATGCCTGCTTGCTATTAATATTCTAGCAGCTGCAGTGAATCCCAATACGTGCAAGTGGAAAAGTCCCCCTTAACCTTTCTCCTCAGGCCCACTCAGCAAAGGTGACCACTTGGTAGCCACTTTGTGTGAGGCATTCCAGAGATCTGGTGAGGCAGCTATCTACAAATATTTATACACACACATTCATATATGGTTTCAGTCACAAAATGGGGTCATTCTCTCCCCTGGCCTATCATTTAGGGCACTGGAACACGATTGCATGTGGCTCCGTTTTTGAGGGTCCAGGGGATGGACAGGGAGGCTCTGCATTATTTTGCTTTTACCAACATTGCAGCATGAACTTTTTTTTACTCAGGGCCTTGGGTGAATATCTCCATCAGATGAATCCTGAGAAGTAGTATGCATGGGTCACAGTGTGGCTCACGTGTTTCTTGGGAGGGTCGCATGCATTTTTCCTCATTTATATTATTATTTTATTCTTTGTAGACAGGGGGTCTCGCTATGTTGCCCAGGCTGGTGTTGAACTCCTGAGCTCAAGCCATCCTCCAGCCTGCCAAAGTGCTGGGATTATAGGCATGAGCCACCGTGCCTGGCCCATCATGCAATTAAATGCTTGAAGCCTGCCCTCATAGTAACATGTTGCACTAAATATAATGCCTCGGAGGCTGTGTCCCTCCCTGTCTGTCCCTCCCCGCTGCCTGTTCTGAGTTTCTAGAGTCCACGTCTCAGAGGCTCCAGCCTGGACTCTGGTCTTTCTGCAACTCCCTGCCCTGTTCTCAAGTCCCCCTGTTGTCATCCACTGCCTAGGCTGGCACCACGGTCTGAGGCTGTCACCTGGGAGACCCAGGAGAGGCCTGGAGCAGTCCCAGTGGGCTCAGGGCTCCTGGGGCCTGAGGAACCAGAGGCACTGAAGCCACGGCAGGGAGGCCCCGCCTGTGTGATGGGTGGTAGGAGCAAAAGAAATCCTTTCTGTAACGACAGCGTTGGGATGAGAGCATGTGTGGGAAGGGATGTGTGTGACAGAGTGCGTGAGGCTTCCGTGTGGCTCTGTGAGTGGGGGTGAGCCAGCATGACAGCATGTGCGGTGGTGTGTGGGAGACACGCTCTGCGTGAGTTTTGGGGCGGTTGTGTCAGGCGTTATGTAAGGGAGGCGCTCCCTGGGGCCAACAAACCGCAGTGGTGTAACCGCCAGGCCAGCAGGGAAGAAGGGAAAATGTAAACACCATTCTGTGCCTTTCCCTGCCCTGCCACAGGCCCTTGCGGTCCTGCCTTCCCACCACCTGAGGCCCCATGGGCTGGCTGGAGGGTGATGTTGGGGGTGTGCAGGCTGAGGCCGAGGGTCCCAAGAGCTCCATAGGTGTGCACATCTGCAGCTCTTGATCCTGGCCTAAGGGATAGCACCAAAGGAGAGCCCAGCCAGGGCCTAACTGGGCTTCTCCTAGTCAGTTGCAGGTCATGCATTCCCTACGAGTGAGGTGTGCAGCCTTCCCCACCCCACAGCACTCCTCTCTTTAAAGCCTCCAGGGTCTCCTGTGTCCCAGAGGCCTCTGCCTGGCATAGGAGCCCCTTGCCCTGCAATGAACCAGCTTGGGGCTCATGGCTCACCTGTTCACACCTGTACGGTGGCCTCAGGGCCAGCTGTCTGTGTCTCTCACATACACTCAAAGGTGCACCTCCTCCCTGCCCCGCTCCACATCCTGGTCCAGACACCTTCCTTCCCACCAGCTCCCAGTGTCCAGCCTTTCAGCCTGGCACCTGAGGCTCCCTCTTCTAGGACGCAGCCCTGTCTGCTCCAGGCCAGAGGCCTTGCTCCCCACTCTGAAAACTCCTGAGGCTCCTGTGGACACATAACTGGAGAGCTGGCCAAGCTCAATACCCCCTGTTCTCCAGTTGCTCATTTTAATAACAATGGACATGGCCAGGTGCAGTGGCTCACACCTGTAATCCCAGCACTTTGGGAGGCTGAGACAGGAGAATCACTTGAACCTGGGAGCCAGAGGTTGCAGTGAGCTGAGATTGTGCCACTGCACTCCAGCCTGGGTGACAGACCAAGACTCCATCTCAATAATAATAATAACAAGAATAATAATAATAATAGTGGCCATAATTTATGGAGTATACTCTGTGAAATCCCCTCCCTCAAGGTGTTCTTATTATGCCATGCCGTCCTTGAAACAATCCTAGAAGGCGGCGTTCTAACCATTATGGGAGCCAGAACCCCAGCAGAGAGAGGTTAAGTGAATCATCCACAGTTATGCAGCCACACCTAGAAGTGGCTGGTGGCAGAACCTGTATTCACAGTCTCCTGTGGCTGAGCCCCATTTCCCCACACCTCTAAGCTCTTGGGGAGCAGCAACTCTCCTGCCTCCCGCCCCCCACCTTCCCCAACATGGGGCCAGCTGGGTGGCCACAAGATACTCAAATCAAGGCTGTGGCTTACTCAGTGACTGCATGCAGTTGGTGCCATCTAAATGCTAGTTGATTAACTGAACAGGATTGAACGCAATCTTTTACTTGGAACAATAGAGTGAAATGTTGAGAGAAGGAGCTCTGGAGTCACTCAGCTGCATGACTTTAGGGAACTGACAGACCCCGCTGAGCCTCAGTTTCCTCATCTGCAAGATGGGAATCGCCATTGTGTCTTCCACACAAGGTTACTGAGAGAATTCCTGCGACGCTGGGTGTGATGGGCTTGGCTCCGTGCCTGGCACACATTTTGCAGTCACAAATGTCAACTGCTACTGCTCTATTTTCGGGGTAGAGCTGGGGCAAGTATTTCCCCCGATATTAACGGTGAGGAAAACTGAGGCCCAGAGAAACCCTTTTTCCAAGTTCCTGCAGGACTTGGACTGCACCTGCAAATTGCTGATTCCCAGCCTGGAACCATTAACAACAGGCCAGCATTTTTTATCCAGGTCAGTGTGGACAGAGGCAGTGGAGTCAGTGGAGGAAAATATTTTTCTAGACCTTACAAACATTTCTGATCAGCAAGAGGGCAGTGTCCTCTTGGAAAGATAGTACTCTCATTTTTCTACCCCTGTGAAGGAGGGATTAATCAAGGAGGGCTTCCAGGAAGAGGTGAGCATCAACCCTGTCTCCTTAAAGGAGGAAGACACTGTGGCACAGGCTCCAAATGCTTGCAGGTGAATTTGGCCTGGGCATCTATGCTCCCTCCATGATGGGTTTCCTTCAGGCATCAGACATGGAGCCACAGGGATGGGCCCTCCTGCCCTGTCTCAGACAGGCTCCAGGCCCTTCAAGGGAGGCTGAGCCTGTCTCTTCAGGGTGACCTGCCCTATCAGCCCTCCAATCCTGGAGGACCTCCAGCCTGGCCTGGCCTGGGGTCCACAGGCTGTACCTGAGCACTGTACCTCTATCCCCCTGTTTTCCCCCATCCCTTTCCAACGTAGGGCTTTGGGAGAATCTCCCCCAAAAGTCCACTTCTTTTTTTTTTTTTTTTGAGAAAGTCTTGCTCTGTCTCCCAGGCTGGAGTGCAGTGGTGTGATCTTGGCTCACTGCAACCTCCACCTCCTGGGTTCAAGTGATTCTCCTGCCTCAGCTTCCCGAGTAGTTGGGAATTACAGGTGCCTGCCACTGTGCCCGGCTAATTTTTGTATTTTCAGTAGAGACGGGGTTTCACCATGCTGGCCAGGCCGGTCTCAAACTCCCGACCTCAGGCGATCCACCTTCCTTGGCCTCCCAAACTGCTGGGATTACAGGCATGATCCACCGTGCCTGGCCCCCAAAGCCCACTTCTGTCATCTCACTCCTGTCTGCTCTTATGGTCAAGTCCTAGCTTCTGCACCTGGCATCCCAGTCTAGGCCCCTGCACCTGGCCCTGCACTCCTGCAACCCCTGCTGACCTGTAGCTAACATTGCAGCAGCTCCCCCGCCCTCCACTCCTCCCCTCTTTTGCTGTTTCTCCACAGCCTCCTCACCAGTCAGCACACTATAGAGTTTACAGATTTGTCTTCATTGTCTGTCTCCCACTAAAATGTCAGCTACAGGAATTTGGGGAGGGGGAGAGGAGGGGTCTTTTTTCACTGTGCTCAACAAATACTTGAAGGGATGACTGCATGATCTCCAGCCTCCTGCCATCGCACACTCATGCCAGGCACCTTTACCCTGACGCTGTTATGCCCTTGCGCCAGTGTCCTCCCGATGCCTTTGGCTGAATCATGCTACCTCTTGCAGAAAGGCTTCCGGGATTATACCTGCCCACAGCCCAGCCTCCCCTCTCTGACCTCATTACAGTGCAGAGGGTTGTTCTCCCCTTCCCCAAGCTCAGGTGGATTTCAGAGGAAGAAGGTGGACAGGGCAGGTCCGCTGCCTGGGACAGTGCAGGGACCAGGTGTGCATAGTCCCAGGCTTGGGAGGCCAGGGCTCCTGTAACCCACCAACTTTGTCCAAGGGTGGGAAATGAGTCCTATACTTTCTCCTGTTTTGACCCTAAGAGCCTTTCGCTCCAAGTTCAACTTCAGCTAAACCTGTGGCAGGGGAGCCCACAATTGAAGTAGGAGGTGTCTTGTAACCCAGGTGGGCTGCTCAGCTCTAGGAAGGCCAGGCTCTGACCCAGAGACCCTGTAGCCAAGGCTCTGCCTTGGTGGCTTCTCATGAGCTGGAGGTTCAGGACCCCCTTGACCTTGGAATCCTTCCCTGAGCACACACAAAACAGTCTTGCTCTCTTGTCCAGGCTGGTGTGCACTGTCACAATCTTGGCTCACTGCAACCTCCACCTCCCGGGCTCAAGCCATCCTCCTGCCTCAGCCTCCCAAGTAGCTGGGATTATAGGCACACACCACTATGCCCGGCTAATTTTTTGTGTGTTTTTAGTAGAGACGGGGTTTCACCATGTTGGCCAGGCTGGTCTCGAACTCCTGGCCTCAAGTGATCCTTCCGCCTCGGTCTCCCAAAGTGTTGGAATTACAGGCGTGAGCCACCACGCCTGGCCATCCCTGAGCATTCTTGAGAGAAGCTGTCACCAGGCAGGCTGTGCTTCCCAGGGAGCGCACAGATGGGAGGGAGATAGAAAATTATCTTCTCAAAGAAACCCAAGCCAGGGAGGCAGGTGAGTGAAAACCAGAGAGATAGAAGGTGAGATGACTCAGGAGTTACTTGGTCCTGGCCCAAGCACAGGGCAGCAGGGGAGCTGGGAGTCCAGGGGAGAGGTGGCCTGAGGCTGGATCTGGGGCCACAGGCCCTTGGGTGGAGAACGTCCTCCTCAGAGCAAGCCGGGGCCGCCGGCCTCAGAGGTCTTTCAGGGCCTAGGATGGTGGCGTCTTCTTCCCTCTGGCTCCCCTTCACTGGGCCCATGCAGTCCCCACCTTCATGCATCCTGGGGAATGGGAACTGGAATGAGTCCCATGAATTGGAACGGCCAGCCTCCCTCGGCAGTAAAATAGTCTCTTGTGCAAGGATTAAATGGCATACAATACATAAAATACACCTTGCCTGGCACACAGTGGCACTAAGTCATGTCAGGGCCTTGCCCCACACCCCTGGTGGGCACCATCCCTGGAGATTTCCCCATGGTCACTTCTTCTAGTGAAGCCGGAGTCCACAGAGAGCCTCTCTGCATGGGGCTCCATGGAGGAAGAGGGATGCAGAGGGCTTGAGACCCCTCGCGCTGCCCAGGAGGGGTGGGTGAGCTCTTGCACCTGTACCTTACCCAGTTTGGGAGGTCCCTTCACTTCCCTAGGCCCCTATTCACCCCGAGCTCCTTCTCAGCCAGCCTCCTCCAGCCAGCCCAACGCTCCTATCCCTGGAAACTCCTTCAGGCTCCTGCCCTCCCACAGCAATCGCGTCCCCCACCATGTCCCAGAGCACAGTCTCTGGGCCGCTCCCTTCCATTCTGGAGGTCCTGCTTGGTGTGTTCTTGGGCCAGGTCCTCAATCACTACGCCTTGTTTCCTCATCTCTTATTCCCTTACCTTTACTCTTCCCTGGAGATACAAGAGGGGAAATGTGCTCATCAAATAGTCACCGAGTTCCAGAGGGGTATAAGAAGCCCTGTATTAGGCCACACTGTCTTTTTAAAATTTCTACCTCCAGCCGGGTACAGTGGCTCACGCCTACAATCCCAGCACTTTCGGAGTCTGAGGTGGGAGAATCGCTTGAGGCTAGGAGTTTGAGACCAACCTGGGCAACATGGAGAAACCCCATCTCTACAAAAAATAGAAAAATTAGCTGGGCATGGTGGTGCGTGCCTGTAGTCCCAGCTGCTTGGGAGGCTTAGATGGGAGGATCACCTGAGTCTGGGACGTGGAGGTTGCAGTGAGCTGAGACTGCACCACACCACTTCAATCCAGCCTGAGCCACACAGTGAAACTCTGTCTAAAATAAAATAAAATAAAATAAAATAAAATAAAATAAAATAAATAACATAAATAAAATAAAATTCCCTAACAAGAGCCTGATCACAGGTGGCCTGTTTGCAGGAGACCAGCCCCATGACAGCATGTCTGCGAAATGATAGATTCTGTGTGGTCAGAAGGATGTTTAAGCTGTCAGGTAAAGTTAAAAGAGCTTGAAAGACTGGGCAAGGTAGCTCATGCCTGTAATCCCAGCATTTTGGGAGGCTGAGGCAGGAGGATTGTTGAGGCCAGGAGTTCGAGACCAGCCTGAGAAACATAGGCAAGACCCAGTCTCAAAAAAAAAACCAAAAAGGCCAGGCGCAGTGGTGGCTCACTCCTGTAATCCCAGCACTATGGGAGGCTGAGTCGGGCGGGTCACTTGAAGCCAAGAGTTCAAGACCAGTCTGGCCAAAGAACTTTGGTAGAGACGGGGTTCTATAGAGATGGAAACCCATCTCTACCAAAAATACAAGAAGTAGCCAAGCATGGTGGCACACACCTGTAGTCCCAGCTACTTGGGAGGCTGAAGTGGGCGAATTGCTTGAACCCAGGAGGCGGAGGTTGCAGTGAGCAGAGATTGTACCACTGCACTCCAGCCTGGGGGACAGAACGAGACCCTGTCCAAAAAAAAAAAAAAAAAAAAAAGGCCAGGTGCAGTGGCTCACGCCTGTAATCCTAGCACTTTGGGAGGCCAAGGCAGCAGGATCACTTGAGCCCAGGAGTTCAGCCTGGGCAACATAGTGGGACCCCATCTCCATGCGTGTAGTCCCAGCTACTCAGGAGGCTAAGGTGGGAGGATCACTTGTGCCTGGGAGGTGGAGGCTACAGTAAACCTTGATCACACCACTGCACTCTAGCCTGGATGACAGAACAAGACCCTGTCCCCCCCAAAAAAAAAGCAAGGAAAGAACCATGTGTTACAGCACCTCCTCTTTGGCTGAACATTCTCTTTAACAGACACACATGGATACATATACACTAGTGTGGGCATGACATTTTTTTCTGGCAGGCTACATGAGAAACTATTAAGCGGGCACCTTCAATGAAAGGTTGGGAAAAGAGGGGAGAGTTTTATCTTCATTTTATACTTTTTGTTTGACTTTCCTACCATGTGCATATATTGTTACTATTTTTTATTAGATTTTATTTTTGGGACAGAGTCACCCATGCTAGAGTGCAATAGCGCAATCTCGGCTCACTGCAACCTCTGCCTCCCGGATTCAGGCAATTCTCGTGCCTCTGGGTAGCTGGGATTACAGGCACGCGCCACTATGCCCGGCTAATTTTTTGTATTTTTGTAGAGACAGGTTTTTGTCATGTTGGTCAGGCTGGTCTCAAACTCCTGACCTCATCATCCGCCCGCCTCGGCCTCCCAAAGTGCTGGGATTACAGGCGTGAGCCACCGGGCCCGGCCTTTTATTATTTTTTTAAATGTCCAACAGATGTTATCTGAGTACTTGGGATGAGGGGCCTTTCTGTTCTTTTTCTGTGGTGTCAAAGAAGAAAACGGTAATGGAGGCCGGGCGCGGCGGCTCACGCCTGTAATCCCAGCACTTTGGGAGGCCGAGACGGGCGGATCACGAAGTCAGGAGATCGAGACCATCCTGGCTAACACGGTGAAACCCCGTTCTTACTAAAAAATACAAAAAACTAGCCGGGCGAGGTGGCGGGCGCCTGTAGTCCCAGCTACTTGGGAGGCTGAGGCAGGAGAATGGCGTGAATCCGGGAGGCAAAGCTTGCAGTGAGCTGAGATCCGGCCACTGCACTCCAGCCCGGGCGACAGAGCGAGACTCCGTATCAAAAAAAAAAAGAATTAACAGTAATGGAAGTTGGCAGGAAACACCTATGGGTTTGTTGGGTCTTGCTATTGGGGGCAGAGCCTGGCTGGGAACAAGAGGCTGAAAGGCCCAAGGACCCCGGAAGGGGATGGAGGAGTCACTGCATGGGGGTCCTGCCCATCCGCCTCCTGGCTGGGCGGCCTCTGAGGCGCCTAGGTAGGGCCTCAGGCTTTGGAACGCTCTCTCCCCGTTGAGCTAAGCCTCCCAAAGCACCAGCTCCTTTACTCAGGGGACACGAAGCAAGACCTCTGTCTGTGTGCCTGAGGTTTGCCCCAGTTTGCATGTCCCCTCACTGCCTGTCCTCTTCCTGAGCCTCTGGCCGTGGCCTGTGGCAGATGGAAGGCAGAGGCGAAGGAGATCTCGGGCCAGGAGCTCTCTAATGAGTCCTGCCGTGTCTGCTCACAGCTGCCTCCCTCCATCCCTGTGGCAGATGACCAGGCAGGAGCCACACCTTGCTGGCTATTCCTGGAGGGCCTGGGGATAGCTGGGGCTGCAGGGTTGCAAAAATGACACCCTACTTCTCCCCGTGGTCTGGCCAGATGGGCTCCCTAGGTTGCCATCGCTGCTGGCCCAGCCCCAGATGGGGCAAGCTGTAGTTTCTGGTGTCAATCATCCCTACACTGACCACTACGCCAAGCCATGCCCCTCATCCCTAGTGGACAGAGACCTCCCCACACATCCCTCAGGTGGAAAAAGTGCTGTGAGCTCCATTTCACAGGCTGAGAAACTGAGGGCCAGGTTGGTAAAGTGACTTGCCAAGGACATGGTGAGCTGGTGACAGCACAGAACCTGAGAGCCAGGTGTCTCTCCATCCTGGTGCTTGCCCCTCAAGGGCGGGCTGATAAGAAATGAAGTTAATAGGATCTCAGGATTATGTGAGGAAAAGCCTGCCCTAAAAGTGACCCACAGCCAGGAGCGGTGGCTCACGCCTGTAATCCCAGCACTTGGGGAGGCCGAGATGGGCAGATTGCTTGAGCTCAGGAGTTTGAAACTAACCTGAATACCATGGTGAAACCCTGTCTCCACAAAAAAACATACAAAAATTAGCCAGGTGTAGTGGCACGTGCCTGTAGCCCCAGCTACTCAGGAGATTGAGGTGGGAGGATCACTTCAGCCCAGGAGGTAGAAGCTGCAGTGAGCCAAGATTGTGCCACTGCACTCCAGCTAGGGAGACAGAGTAAAACCCTGTCTCAAAAAAAAAAGAAGAAAGAAGGAAGGAAAAGAAGAGAGAAAGAGAGAAGGAAGGAAGGAAAGAAAGAAAGAAAAAAAAGAAAGAAAGAAAGAAAGAAAGAAAGAAAGAAAGAAAGAAAGAAAGAAAGAAAGAAAGAAAGGAAGGAAGGAAGGAAGGAAGGAAGGAAGGAAGGAAGGAAGGAAGGAAGGAAGGAAGGAAAGAAAGAAAGAAAAGGAAGGAGGGAGGAAGAAAGGGAGGGAAAGGAGGGAGGGAAGGAAGGAAGGAAGGAAGGAAGGGGGAAAGAAAGAAAGAAAAAGAAGGAAGGAGGGAGGAAGAAAGGGAGGGAAAGGAGGGAGGGAAGGAAGGAAGGAGAAAGAGAGAAAGAAAGAAAGGGAAAGAAAACTTATGTCTGCTGCACAAAAAACTGCACACAGATACTTACAGTAGCTTTATTCATAATTGCCAAAACATGAACACAATCAAGATGTCCTTCAGTAGGTAATGGAGAAATAAATTGTAGGACATCCGGACAATGAAATATTATTAAGTGCTAAAAAGAAATGAGCTATTAACCTGGCGTGGTGGCTCACGCCTGTAATCCCAGCACTTTGGGAGGCCAAGGCAGGAGGATCACCTGAGGTCAGGAGTTCGTGACCAGCCTGGCCAAACTCCTGGCAAAACCCCCTCTAATAAAAATACAAAATTTAGCCGAGTGTGGTGGTGGGCACCTGTAATTCCAACTACTAGGGAGGCTGAGGCAGGAGAATCATTTGAACCCAGGAGGCAGAGGTTGCAGTGAACTGAGATTGCGCCACTGCACTCCAGCCTGGGCAACAGAGTGAGACTCCCATCTCAAAAAAAAAAAAAAAGAAAAAAAGAAATGAGCTATCAAGTCATGAAAAGACATGCAGGAAAAACTTCAGTGCATATCACAAAGTGAAAAAAGGCAATCTGAAAAGTTATGCATGCTGTATGATTTCAACTATACGACATTTGGGAAAAGTCAAAACTATGGAGACAGTAAACAGATGATCAGTAAGAAGGGGGTCATCTGGGGTTGGGAAGAGGGAGAAATGAGTGGATGGAGCACAGAGGATTTTAGAGCAGTGAAACAACAGTGTATGATGTCATTATACATTTGTCCAAACCCATAGAATATACAAGACCAAGAGTGAGCCCGAATGTAAACTATGGACTTTGGGTGATGCTATGTGTCAGTGTAGGTTCATTGATTACAGCAAATGAACCACTCTGGTGGGAGATATGGATAATGGGGGAGGAAGGAGGTATATGAGCATTCTATAGTTTCTGCTCAATTTTGCTGAGAACTCCAAACTCTAAAAAAAGAAAGCCTTTTTTTTTGAGATAGGGTCTTGCTCTGTCACCCAGGCTGGAGTGCAATGGCATGATCACGGCTCACTGCAGCCTCAACCTGTCAGACTCCCGTGATCCTCCCACCTCGGCCTCCCAAGTAGCTGGGACTACAAGTATGCACCACCACACTGGGCTAATTTTTGTATATTTTGTAGAGATGAGGTTTCCCAGGCTGGTCTCGAACTCCTGGGATCAAGTGATCTGTCCACCTTGGCGTCCCAAATTGCTGAGAGTACAGACATGAGCTACCACACCCGGCAGAAAGTCTATTTTTTAAAAAGTGACCCAGGAGCAAGGGTTCCAAAGAGCCCCTCTTGACACTCTCCCCAAGGCCCCTTCTGGTCCCTGCCAGTGGGGAGGTGGGTTGAGGGATATGCAGCTCCTTCCCAGCATGAGGAAGTGAGAACCGCTTTGGTGGGCTCCCACTGCTGGGGGCTGCAAGACAGCAGGCCCATCTTCACCCCTCTCGTCTCCCCTCACACTTCCTGGAGGAGCCTCAAAGATCCTCGGCCGTTGGCTCCCTTCTCCCCGGCTTCCTGTTTGGGTTCCAGAGAGACGTTTGGCCGTTTCTGCAGCTGAACTGGGAGCCGGTTGAACTGGTGGGAGGGAGGATACTTGCTGAGGAGTGGATTGAGGGGCTGCCAGCCCGGGGGGCAGCAGCTGGGGGTCAGTTGGAACCTCTGCTAAAGTCATTTGGAGGCTCAAATCCTCAGGCCTGGAGCCTTGGAAACCTCAGTTAGTTCAGCCCCTACCTGGATGCAGTATATATTGGGGTTGGGCTGCTGAGCCATGGACATCACCTTAGCCTGCTACAGCCGTGCAGGCACCTTCTTACTGGTGTGACTTGAGCAGGCCACTTTGTCCAGCCGAGCCCCAGGTTCACCATCCGTGAATTCCCACTCCATAGGCACACAGGCTGGTAATCAGCACTTACTCTTATGGTAGATGGAGCCCATACTTTGGACATGTCAGAAGACAGGGAAACCCAGCCTGTCCCCTACTCCTTCCTACCTGCCCCTTACCCTCTGCCCCTTGTGGCCCCTCACACCACAAACTTGATGCTAGCTCCAGACCTACCAGGGGTCTTGGGGAGTAGATGACAGGCCCACCCTCAGAAAACCCAGAGTGGTTCAGGCTAGAGACAGACACACTTTGCTAAGTACTCACTCAAGGTAGCAGCATGGGAAGGCTGAGTTTCAGGGAAAGAGTTTCAGCCAGGCTTGGTGGCTCACGCCGGTAATTCCAACACTTTGGGAGGCCAAGGTGGGAGGATCACTTGAGCCCAGGAGTTTGAGACCAGCCTGGGCAACATAGTGAGGTCCTGTCTGTACAAAAATGTTTGAAAATTAGCCAGGTGATGTGCACCTATAGTCCCAGCCGCTGGAGAAGCTGAGGTGGGAGAGGTGAGAGGATCACCTGAGCCCAACAGTAGGCTGAGGGAGCCATGATGGCACCGCTGCACTCCAGCCTGGGCAACAGAGGAGACCTTGCCTGAAAAAAAAAAAAGAAAAAAGAAAAGAAAAGAAAAAAGGAAGAAAAGGAAGAAGAAGAGAGTCTCAAGTCAGTTGTTTCAGAGTGAGTGGAGATAGCCTGGCACAGAAAGCTGGGCAAGGGGGCCGGGCGCGGTGGCTCATGCCTGTAATCCCAGCACTTTGGGAGGCCGAGGCAGGTGGATTACCTGAGGTCAGGAGTTCAGGACCAGCCTGGCCAACATGACAAAACCCCGTCTCTATTAAAATAGAAAAATTAGCTGGGCGTGGTGGCGAGCGCCTGTAATCCCAGCTACTCCGGAGGCTGAGGCAGGAGAGTCACTTGAACCTGGGAGACAGAGGTTGCAGTGAGCCGAGACTGTGCCACTGCACTCCAGCCTGGGTGACAGGGCGAGACTCCATCTCAAAATAAAGAAAAAAAGAAAGCTGGGAAAAGGGATCCCATTAGCAGATACCCAGAGGCAAGGCGGGTACCTGATGTGGACAGGCTCCCACTCATCCCACCACCTCTACTCTACTCCCTGGGGTCCAAGACTGACCAAAGGCCTCAGGTACCCTGAGGTGTCAGCAGGATCACAGTCCCTGCAGGTCTGGCTCTGTCTGCCCCCACAGAGAAGCAGGCTCACCAGGTGAGCAGAGGCTGAGGTCACTGTAGTGCTTGCTGGCTACAGGGATGGGGTGGGGCCTGACTCACAGGGCCCACGGGACACAGCCCTCCAGCTGCGGCTGGGAAAGGACGGCCCTGCCCCCGGGGAGGCCACACCACACACCCGGGAGCCAGGGAGGGAGGACGGCACTGCAGGGGCTGCTGCCAGAGGGGTATGCCCCGTGGGCCCCACCTCAGCAAGGCTATTTACAAACAGGAAAGGCAATGCCTTTCTTCAGTGGAGTGTGTCGCGGAGAAGCTTCTCTTTGTGGGTGCACAAAGGGATGTTTGGGAGTCGGAGCTCTGCAGGGTTGGGGTTAGGAGTAGAGGGGTACCCAGCTCCTGCTTCCCCAGCCCCAGCGCAGCCACATCCTCCTGCCGCTGGTCCCAGCAAGGGTCCCAGGAAAGGAGAGTGTGTGCCCAAAGTGTGAGCTGGCCCCTGATCCCACGGTGCCCTGGCAGAGAACTGCCTCCCTCAGGAGATGAGGGCCTTCTGGGGCCAGCTGCTTGGCCTCCCCCTTTAGAATGGGGCCTCCTGGGGGTGGAAGCTGAGGCTCCTTCCAAGACAGAACCAGGGGCCCTCCTTCTTTCTGTTCTCCATGTCCCCTGGCAGTTCTGTACCCATTTTCTCTGGTGACATATGGCCTGGGTCTGTGATGTCAGAGGGTCTCTGCTTCCTCCCCTTGGACTGTAGGGCTGGCCATCCCACACCAGAACTTCTCCCTGGTCCATGAAGGTTTGGAGGGGAGGTAGGGCTGAGGAGGGGTTGATGGGAGGAGAAGAAGGCAGGGCTGATGCATAATTTGTGGCGCCCAGTCTAAAATGGAAAGTCAGGGCCCCGTGGTGGCTCACGCCTATAATCCCAGCACTTTGGGAGGCCAAAGCAGGCAGATCACTTGAGGTCAGGAGTTCGAGACCAGCCTGGCCAACATGGTGAAAACCCATCTCTACCCAAAATACAAAAATTAACCAGGTGTGGTGGCATACACCTATAGTCTCAGCTACTTGGGAGGCTGGGGCATGAGAATTGCTTGAACCCGGGAGGTTGAGGTTGCAGTGAGCCGAGATCGCGCCACTGTACTCCAGCCTGGGCAACAGATTGAGACTCTGTCTCCAAAAAAATTTAAAAAAAAAAGGCCGGGCGTAGTGACTCACGCCTGTAATCCCAGCACTTTGGGAGGCCAAGGCAGGCGGATCACGATGTCAGGAGATCGAGACCATCCTGGTTAACACGGTGAAACCCCGTCTCTACAAATAAAAAAAAAAATTTTTTTTACAAATACAAAAATACAAAAAATTAGCCGGGCGTGGTAGCAGGCGACAGAGCGAGACTCCATCTCAAAAAAATAAATAAATAAAAATAAAAAACAAAAAAAGAAAAAAACAAAGTCCGGGCCCCTTGTTCAAAATTTTTACATTCCAGGATGACATTAACAGAGCGTTAAACCAACCATGGGGCTGCATAGGTCACTGTTCATGAAGCCAGCCCTGCAGGAGGGGGTAGGTGTTCTAGAAGCAGGACCCTTGGTGGGGAAATGAAAGGAGGTTGGAGCAAGGACCCACGAGACAGGGAGGAACTGTCCCTGCTGGACTCCCAGGAAACAAGGGAAGTGAGGCTGATGAGGCTGGATGGCACCAGATGCAGAGGGTCCTGAACACTCAAACTTGACCCTGATCCTAGAGGTAGACACTGAAGATTCCTGAGCCACAGGGAAGTGGGCCAAGGAGGCTGGGGCAGGGCAGCAGAGACATGAGACCTGGGAGGACCCTTGAAACTCAGCTGCTCGCCCTTCCCTGAAGAGGAGACTGAGGCCCAGAGAGGGACCAAGACCCACCCAAGGTCCCAGCAAAGGGTGCAGAGCCGGGCCAGAGCCCTGGCTGCCTAGAATCTGTCTCAGGTTGTGCGGCAAATTAAGTTGAGAGCTGATGTGCAGGGTAGGAGGGCGGCTGGTGCGGGCCTCTGGTATCTGTGTTCACCTAAGGAGTAGGACCCGCCCTCCCAGCACCTCTGAGCCGGGACCTTCCTCTCCTGGGTGCTCTTCTCCTCTGGCCCTGTCTCAGGGTCTCCTGTGTCCCCCTCACTTGGGATCCATCCTCTTGCTTCTCTGCTGCCTTCCGTACCTGGCCCAGGAGCGGAGCCTCACCAGGCATCTGGATTTTTGGAAAATTCCTGCCCCACCGCCTACCCCACCGCCAGCCTGGCCTTCAGGGGCACTGAGTGGGGGACGCTGTGACCATGTGACAAGAAGGCAGCCAAGGGCCGGACGTGGTGGCTCCTGTTTGTAATTCCAGCACTTTGGGAGGCTGAGGCGGGTGGATCACCTGAGGTCAGGAGTTTGAGACCAGACTGACCAACATAATGAAACCCTGTCTCTACTAAAAATACAAAAAATTAGCTGGGTGTGGTGGCGGGCACCTGTAATCCCAGCTACTCGGGAGGCTGAAGCAGGAGAATCACTTGAACCTGGGAGGTGGAGGTTGCAGTGAGCTGAGATCATGCCATTGCACTCCAGCCTGGGCAACAAGAATGAAACTCCATCTCAAAAGAAAAAAAAAGAAGGCAGCCAAGGCTCAGGAGGTTCCTCCAGGCCCCAGCTCCCCTATTTCCTCTAGCCTGCCCCCACAATTTAACCAGATGTCCTGTCTCTTCCCTATTCTCCCTGCATTCCAGGGCCCACCTAACGCATCTGGAGGCCTCACGGAGGCCTTGGGGCCCCCTGAGGACCACAAATCTGTTACTTCTTTGTGCCCTTTGGGACATGGGGAATGGTCCAAAACAGCCCATGCAAATACATGCAAAAGAGATGCAAATAGAAATGTGAGCATCCCCATTTAAAGCCAATCTGGGCTTTAAGTGTTGCTTCCCTCGTCTCTGCTTTGCCTGATTCATCAAGATTTGTGAGTTTGTGTGAATGAGTGAGTGTGTGTGTGAGAGAGAAAGACAGAAACACAGGGCGAAAGACAGCGTGGCAGGCCGGGCGGGAAACCTGGCTCAAAGTGTGTGAGCTGTGCTGGGATATGGGAACACTGCTTATGGCTGAGAAGCACGTGTATGTTTCCCGGGCTCCCCAGTACCCTCTGACAAACGCTGGGCTCACTGTCAAGGATGGGGGAGCTGGACTGTGGGGAGCAGTGGTCCAGGAAGGGGTGAGGGGCAAAGGGGAGCAGGTTGAGGCTGTCAAGGATGTACTGGGGGTTCAGCTCTGAGTCTGAGACAAGGGGCTGGGGCCCCAGAGGATACCTCTGAGCCCCTGAGGTATGGGCCTGGAAGCCCCATCGGTGCCAGTCAGAGGCTATCCGCTTCTTTAGTGTTGCTACTGCCCTGAGGAACTCGTGTGGGAGCCACCGGGCCAGCGAGGCTCTTGACCTTCGGGGGCCTTGCTTTCCTCATCTGTTAACACAAGCGCTGGTGTGAGGAAACCGAAGTGCAATGCTGATTCTACGCCATCCTGCCCTGGTAAGATGATTTGTGACATGCAGGAAGAATGAAAATAGCAGGTCCTTCTAGACGTCTCTGCAAAAAACTTAGTAAAACATCTTAAAGGAATGAGCCCCATTTTAGGAGGCCCAGAGAAATCCCCATCCAGAGCCAGTGGGTCTCCATATGGAGCCTCCTTGGGTCACATCCTCAGTTCTGAGGAGATCAGGGGCACCTTTACTTGGAAGAGCTAAAGTCATCTCTCCCACGTAATGGAGGCCATAAGGGGTTAAGTGTTCAGGTATCAATACAGGTGAAAGAAAGTCAAAGGGAGAAAGGGGCCAGGCGCAGTGGCACCTGCCTGTAATCCCAGCACTTTGGGAGGCTGAGGAGGGAGGATTGCTTGAGCCCAAGAGTTTGAGACCAGCCTGGTCAATATAATGAGACCCTCATCTCTACAAAAAAAAATTTTTTTTTTTGAGATGGAGTCTCGCTCTGTCGCTCAGGCTGGAGTGCAATGGCGCGACCTTGGCTCACTGCAAGCTCCGCCTCCCGGGTTCCCGCCATTCTCCTGCCTCAGCCTCCTGAGTAGCTGGGACTACAGGCGCCCACCACCACGCCCCGCTAATTTTTTGTATTTCTAGTAGAGACGGGGTTTCACCGTGTTAGCCAGGATGGTCTCGATCTCCCGACCTCGTGATCCGCCCACCTTGGCCTCCCAAAGTGCTGGGATTAAATTTTTTTTTTTTTAATTAGTCAGGCATGGTGGCACACACCTGTGGTCCCAGCTATTTGGGAGGCTGAGGCAGGAAGACCACTTGAGCCCAGGAGGTCAAGGCCGCAGTGAGCTATGATCACACCACTGCACTCCAGCCTGGGTGACAGAGCAAAACATGTCTCAAAAAACAAACGAACAAAAAGGCTGGGCGTGGTGGCTCACACCTATAATCCCAGCACTTTGGAAGGCTGAGGAGGGTGAATCACTTGAGTGAGGTCAGGAGTTTGAGACCAGCCTGGCCAACATGGTGAAACCCCATCTCTACTAAAAATACAAAAAGTAGCTGGGAGTGGTGGTGTGTGCCTGTAATCCCAGCTACACGGGAGGCTGAGGCAGGAGAATGGCTTGAACCCAGGAAGAGAATGAACCTGAGAGGCAGAGGGTGACAGAGTGAGAGTCTGTCTGGAAAAAAAAAACCACACACACACACACACACAAAAGAAAGAAAGAAACACACGGTTGGGAACTGTGGCTGGAAAGAAGCTGAGCTTGGGGCCTAGACAGCTGTGGCAAGAACGGTGTTAGGTCCTTTTCAGTTTTGTATGGCTTTTGCATCAGGCAGGCCAGCTTCTGCCACTTCCTGTCTGTTTGAGCATGGCCAAGTCCTTTAATTTCACCCAGCCTCAGTTTCCCCATCTGTAAAATGGGGATGACAATGCCTATCACTAGGCCTGCAGTGTCAGTGCAGTTCACTGAGACATGCAGAGAGAGCAGTGCAGGCCCAGGCTACGTTGGGGCTTACCCACCATAGTAGCCTACCCGCACAGTCACCTGGGGCTTCCCCATGAGCAGGAATGAGAGCATATCAATCGAGGTGTTACTTGAATAAATAATTCCATTTTTCTGTATTTATAGAAAAAGACACAGGTGAACCCTGTGGCATACTGTCTGTGGTTCCTGCTGTGGGGAGGCTGACCACGGCCTTCTCACCCAGGGGCAGGCCCCAGGCTTAGGTGCGATAGAGCAGTCCCCGCCCCAGCCCTCGGAGGCTGTGCACTTAAACTTCAAAGTGCCTTCCAACAGATGCAGCTGGTTTCCTGCAGCCTCGCAGCAGCCAATGCCAGCCTGAATCACCCTGGCCTAAGGGAAGCTGGGGAGCAGAGGCCCACAGAGAGTTTAGGGCAGGTTAATATGAGAGGCTTCCTGCAGGCAGAACACACCCAGATTCTAACTGCTAGAAGAAAGAAAAGAATGGCGTGCCGGGGAGTCGCTGTAGCCCAGGGTGTTGGGGCCTGGAAGGTGTAGATTCAGAGGGGTCTTTAGGAGGAACGACTTGGGAGATAAGAGCACTGATAAATGAGGTCACAGGTAGGAATGTAACCTGCAGACTCGCCAAGCCCCAGGAGCAGCTGGGTTCAGGCAGACCCTCTTCTCCAGAAAGCCCACCAGCAGTGCCGCCAGTGGCATGGCTTGCAGCTTCCGAGCGACAGGAAGAGTCCTGGGGTCTGTGCTGCGGGTATGAGAGAGTGAGATGGGGTGGACATGGGCCAGGCAGGATGGGGGTATGGGGAAGTGGTATCTCTAAGCAAGGGGCTTAGAGGCCCTGCGTGGGACTGGCCCTTGGCAGGTGGGAGGGATTTTTAGGTAGGCTCAGGTGCAGATGGAGACATTACGCCATGGCCCGACAGGTGGTTAATATTTAATCCCCTCCTTAATCATTAACTCCCTGGCTGACTGGGGAGGAACAGGGCTGTTGTCAAATCAGTAACCACAGGCCCAAGAACAATGTCCACAGATCTCACGGCCTCTCCCATTGCTGGCCGGGTGGGGTAACCCCTGGCCCTGAGGGCCCTGGTGCATCATCCCTCCCACAGTGACCTTGGGCCATGGAGAGGAGAGGGCTTGGAGAGGCCAATCCTCTCCAAGCCCCTGGATCGCCCTCTACCCTCTACCCTCTATTTACCGGTGGGGAGTGGTGGGAGGTGGCGTTCATTCAGGCGTGAGGGTTCTAGTCCCTGCCCCCTCCTTCCAGGCCGTGTGACCTTGGGCAACTCACATAGCCTCCCTGAACCTCAGTTTCCTCATCTGTGCGATGAGGATAATTATTCATGTCTTGGAGGATTGTCATGAGATATTCAAATCTCTCATTCAAGAGAGGAGGGTATACAAGGAAGTACTTTCTAAGCGGACGATTGAGTTAGCAAACAAGTTAGAGAAAGTACAGATGGGAAGAGACAGAGAGCGAAGGGTAAAGAGGAAAGAAAACGGCTTGCGAGCTCTTGTTTCCATCCACCCAAGTGCAGTTCCTTTCCTTGGAGTTTAATTCATTCAACGAGTGTTGATTGATAAGGCTGTGTCTCCCTAAGCGGGGCTTTAGGGGTAATTTAAAAAGGAGTCAACCTCACCCTCAGGGGGCAAGGGTGACCAGGTTCCAGGGCTGAACCCGGCAGTGTCTGGGATGAAGGTCAGCAGGTCAGTGGGATGGGCTGGAGGGTCAGAGCAGGCCTTAAGGCTGAGGCAGGGTGGGGAGAGGATCCTGAGGCATGAGTAGGAGTTGAGTGTGGAGGTGTAGGGAGGACTGTGAGTGCAAGCTTGCACCCAGGGATGTCTGTGTACTCGAGTTCAAGCATATAAACAGACTATCTGAACACAGCCTGTCACAAGGGTACACATGAATCACACACACAGAGTAGTCAGCCACCCACCCACAAACACACACAGATACACACGGTCACCCCAGGGGTGTGTGGACACACCAGCACCTTGGGATGGCATGCTCCTCCTCTTCCAGCCCCAGCCCTGAGGCTCTCTGGATAACTCAGCATGTGTGTCCCCCAGTTTGTGTGCTTTCTGGGCCTGGCTGACACCCACCACAGGACTGAACACTTCTGGAGTTCCAAAGTCTTCAGGTGCATCAAGAAACCATGGTATCCTCTCAAAGCCACCAAGTATCCAGCCGGAACCCAGTGTGGATGTCAGGGAGCTGCAGGCAGAGAGTTTGGAGCTGGTATTGAGCCCTGGACACATCTCTGCCTGGGACAGGAGACAGGCAGGACGGGGCGGTGGGAGCAGGTGGAGGCTGGCCTGGGGCCAGCAGCTGGGGCTTCTTGGAGGAGGTGGGCATGGAGTTGGCCTTTAGAATGGAGGGATTTGAGGGGCAGAGATAGGTTGCAGGGAGCTATTGGAGCCCCCAGGAACCAAGCCCCCAGCCCTCCTCTGGGTGGTCCACTCACATCCCACACTTAGGCTGGGCCCAGCCTGTCAGAACCAAAAAGAAGCCAGGCAGTGACTTTTTTTTTTTTTTTGAGACAGAGTCTCACTCTGTTGCCCAGGCTGGAGTGCAGTGGCTCGATCTCAGGTTACTGCAACCTCTGCCTCTCGGGTTCAAACGATTCTCCTGCCTTAGCCTCCCGAATAGGAGTAGCTGGGACTACAGGTGCCTGCCACCACATCCAGCTAATTTTTGTACTTTCAGTAGAGATGGGGGGTTTCACCATATTGGCCAGGCTGGTCTCGAACTTCTGACCTTATGATCCACCTGCCTCAGCCTCCAAAAGTGCTGGGATTACAGGCGTGAGCCACCTTGCTAGGCCCAGGCAGTGACTTTTGAGAAACTGGGCTGAGTGGTAATAAAAACAAAATTCTGTCCTTCCCTGTGCTGCCTCCTACAGGGGGCTCTGAGGACTGGAGGTCTCGGGGAGGGGTCCAGCTCTGAGCTCTCTAAGCAAATGCTAAGACTCCTCCTACAGGAAGCCCATCCTGACCCATGGTCCCTGCCCCAAGGAGTTGCTAGTCCAGTGGATGCCATGGATCCAAACTGCCAGAACCTGAATCCTGCCTTGATCTGTGTGACCTTGGGTTTGTTACCTGACCCCTCTGTGCCTCTGTTTTTTATCTAGAACATGGAGGTGACAATAGTGGAGTGAATTTGCTGCTTGTGGTTGCTGTGAGGGTTAGATGAGACCCAGGGCTCAGCACAGTACCTGGCATATAGTGAGTGCTACAGCCATTTGAAGGAGAATGTGTTTTGACTGGCATGTTTAGGGAAGCTTCCTGGAGGAGGAGACATATAAGCAGAGCCCTGAAGGACCAGCAGGGTCCTCAGAGATCCAGGGGGAGAGAAGGTACCACTTCCCTACAGAGGGGCCAGGGTGAGCGTGGGCAGGAAAGAACGTGGCATGGCTGGGGTCACCAGGAGCCTGTGAGGTCACCGCCCCTGCTTGGAGGATGGAAGTGAAGGTGATGATTGGGGTGGGGAATGGTCAGGGAGGGTTTGCAATGTCCCGCTGCCCTGGAGAGGGGAACGCTTGGAGGCTTGTGAGGGGAGCCCCAGCATTGCTCAGGCTGAGCTTGGCAGCAAAGAGCAGGTCCTCTTGGAGGGAGAAACCCAGGCAGAAGGCTGTCGGGAGACAGGAGCCCTGCATGAGGGAGGCACAGGGGCTCTGGGCTCAGGTGGTGCTGGGAGGCCGGCCAGAGACTGTGGAAGGGGCAGTGCATAGGCCTCATCTGCAGGCTGTCCTCTCCAGCTGGACTCACTCAAAAAAACATCCTCCACGAAGCCCCATCAGAGAGCCCTGGGACATGCTGAGGCCCCATCCAGCCCCGACTTCCTATGGGCCTGGCCCGCTGACCTTGGGCAGGTCACTTCCCCAAGCTTCCATTTTTTCATCTGCCAAGTGGGCACAGGAATTCCCCCCACCGTCCTTGCCCATGGGGTTGGAGAGGCTGTCTGATTTTGGGATGCAGAAGTCTCAAGAGGAGGCTCTGCTGCTTTCCAGCCAAGGGCCAGGCAGGGAGGTTCAGGGCTGGGGAAGAGCCAGGCCACAGCTTTGCCTGTCTCCTCCTGGGCTGGCCCCTCAGCTTATCTGGGTCAGGGCAGAGCTGGGGTGGGCGTGGAGGAGATACTCCTTTGCGGCCTGATTGTGTGAGGGGATGATAAAGGGCTCAGGCCCAGCAGCCGGCTTAGGGAGAGGTGCGACCAGTGAGGCTGGGCTAGGGGGTGGCATTGCTCCAGGCTGGCACTGCCCTGCCCCTCATCCAGCCCCACTGCATCCCTGAAGGGCAGCTGGGTACTGCCCAGCCTTATGCCACCCCATGGGCAGGAGGAGGGAGAGGCCTCTGAAGGTTGGTGGTGGCCTTTGGACACTGTTTCAGGGAACTGATGGGGGCAGAGGCCAGTCTCTGGGGTAACAGAAGGGTGACCAACTTGCCCTGGCTTTCCTGGGGCTTTCCCAGTTTCGGAGTAGAAAGCCTGTCCCGGGAAACCCCTCAGTCCTGAGCTAATCAGAAAGGTTTGCTGGGGCCAGCCATTCAGTTTTTGCTTGTCTGTTTTTTGTTTTTTTCTTGAGACAGTCTTGCACCCAGGCTGGAGTGCAGTGGCACGATCTCAGCTCACTGCAACCTCCACCTCCCTGCAACCTCCACCTCCCAGGTTCAAACGATTCTCCTGCCTCAGCCTCCCCAGTAGCTCGTATTACAGGTACCTGCCTCCAAGCCCGGCTAAGTTTTATATTTTTAGTAAAGACGGGGTTTCACTATGTTGGCCAGGCTGGTCTCGAACTCCTGACCTCAAGTGATGCACCCGCCTCGGCCTCTCAAAGTGCTCCCACAGGCGTGAGCCACCGCACCTGGTTGCCTCTGTTTCTTAACTACAACAAGTAGGTGATAGTAGAGTAAACTTGCTGCTTGTCGTTGCTGTGAGGGTTAGATGAGACCCAGGACTCAGCACGGTGCCTAGCACATAGCAAGTGCTACAGCCATTTGAAAGATAACCATAGTTTTTTGTTTTTAAATTTTTTTAAATTTTTTTTTTTTTTTGAGATGGAGTCTTGCCCTGTCACCCAGGATGGAGTGCAGTGGCGAGATCTCGGCTCACTGCAACCTCCGCCTCCTGGGTTCCAGTGATTCTCCTGCCTCAGCCTCCCAAGTAGCTAGGACTACAGGTGAGCGCCACTACATTTGCCTCTTTTTTTTTTTTTTTTTGAGATGGAGTGTCTCTGTCACAGGCTAGAGTGCAATGGCGAGATACCGGCTCACTGCAACCTCCACCTCCTGGGTTCAAGCAATTCTCCTGCCTCAGCCTCCTAAGTAGCTGGAATTACAGATGCCCACCACCACATCCAGCTAATTTTTGTATTTTTAGTAGAGACAGAGTTTCACCATGTTGGCCAGGCTGGTCTCAAACTCCTGACCTCAGATGATCCACCTACATTGGCCTCCCAAAGTGTTGTGATTACAGGTGTGAGCCACCGCACCCAGCTGAGAATGTGTTTTGACTGGCATGTTTAGGGAAGCTTCCTGGAGGAGGAGACATATAAACAGAGCCCTGAAGGACCAGCAGGGTCCTCCGAGATCCAGAGGGAGGGAAGGTACCACTTCCCTGCAGAGCGGCCAGGGCAAGTGTGGGCAGGAAGGAAAATGGCATGGCTGGGGTCACCAGGAGCCTGTGAGGCCATAGCCCCTGCTTGGAGGATGGAAGTGAGGGTGCTGATTGGGGTGGGAGTGGTCAGGGAGGGTTTGCAATGTCCAGCTGCCCTGGAGTGAGCAGGTAGCGCTTGGAGGATCGTGAGGGGAGCCCCAGCATTGCTCAGGCTGAGCTTGGCAGCAAAGAGCAGGCCCTGTTGGAGGGAAAAGCCCAAGCAGAAGGCTGTCAGGAGACAGGAGCCTTGCGTGAGGGAGTCACCGCAGCTGGGGGCTCAGTGCTTGACGACAGGTTCAGAACAGGCTGCTGGGACCGGACAGGAAAGCTGTCAGGAGGGCAGAGGGATACCTGGGGACACTGCCCCACAGGGCACTCAGAAGGGAGACTCTCTGCGGCCTATTCTTCTGGCCTAAGCCCCCCTGCCCCCTGCCTTGGGCTTGCTTTCCTCCTGCACTCACCGTGTAAAATCAGGGCCTTGGCCCGGTGCAACAGCTCACGCCTGTAATCGCAGAACTTTGGGAGGCCGAGGCAGGCGGTTCACAAGGTCAGGAGCTCAAGACCAGCCTGGTCAACATGGCGAAACCCTGTCTCTACTAAAAATACAAAAATTATCCAGGCGTGGTGGCGCATGCCTGTAATCCCAGCTACTCGGGAGGCTGAGGCAGGAGAATTGCTTGAACCCAGGAGGCGGGAGGTTACAGTGAGCCAAGATCGTGCCATTGCACTCCAGCCTGGGCAACAAGAGCAAGAGTCCATCTCAAAAACACCAAAACAAAACAAAAAAAGGGCTCTCCTTACCTTGGTGCTGACACAGGAGGTGAAAATCCCAAAGACCCTAGGCCCTGGCACCCCATCCAGGTTGGGCACGGACGAGGAGATGAGAGCAAGATTCGTGCAGGGAACAGAGCACCCCAGGGGAGAAGGCTCTGGATTTTGCTTGTGTGATGGGCCTGAGGGGATGAGACAGGCAAGTTGCATCCAAAGCAGCCCCTAAGACACTTCCCTATAGGTCCAGCCAAAAGAATATATTAACATCTCAGAGACGTGGTGGGCTCTGGGGAAATGTATGAATCAGATGCTAGCTGGGCGCAGTGGCTAACATCTGCAATCCCGGTCCTTTGGGTGGATCGCTTGAGCCCAGGAGTTTGAGACCAGCCTGGGCAACATGGTGAAACCCTGTCACTACACACACCCACAAAAAAACAAAAATTAGCCAGGTGTGGCACTTGCTTGTAGTCCCAGCTACTCAGGAGGCTGAGGAAGACTAATGGCTTCAGCCCAGGAAGTGGAGGCTGCGATGAGCCATGTTTGCAGCACTGCACTTCAGCCTGGGTGACAGAGCAAGACCCTGCCTCAAGGAAAAAAAGAAGAATTAGATGCCCCCAGAGTGGCTATTCTAGACTGGATGGGCCGTCTACCTCACCTCGCTCCCAGGAGCCTGGAGTTGGTGGTGTGGACAGTCTGTTAGTGAAGCTGGATGTGGTCCTGTTGTTAACATCAGGGTTGGCAAATGGGCCTAATTAAGCTGGTAACATTCTAACTGTAGGCGCTGTTGCTTCCAGAAAGTCCTTCCTGGCCCTCTGTGACCCACCCCCACCATGGCTCCTTCCACCTCAAATCACACCCCATCGCTTTCACCTACTTACGCCTCCACTAGCTCTTCCTCCCTGGAGGTGTGCCTGTCTGGTCACCTCTGAATCTCCAGCACCTTCCAGGTAGTGTGCTCAGAAGATTGCACATTTCCAGGCATCTGCCACCACACACACCTGAAGAGTCACGTGTGGTGGGAGATGGGGCCCCCAGCACTGACCAAAAAGGTCCAGACAGGCGGGGGTCCTGGGGAAGGGCTGGTGACCCAGAGCTCAAGGAGGGGCCCAAAGGCCAGTCGAGGTATCCTGTGGGGAGAGAGTGCTGCAAGGGGTCCCCAGTTTCTGAGGCTGTTTGTGTCTCTAATCCAGCCTTCCTGCCCTGTTGCACCAGACTCAGCCAAGAGAACAAACTGTGTGAGCAGATGGTGCTGCCGTCCAGGCTGAGACAGAATCCCCACAGACAGGCTGGCCAAAGGGTCCGGCCCTAGACCTCCTAGGCGTGGCTGAGGCTGGGGAGGGGAGAGGCTGAGGGCCGGGCCACCACTCCGGGAGAGGCTGCAGGGAGAGGTGCTGAGGGCAGGGGAGCCAGGCCTGGCTGGCCTTTGAAGGGCAGGCCTTCCTGGGGAGGACACTTTAATCGCCCCCAATTAAACCATCGCCGGAAGCTTTTAACAGCCCCATAAGGCCTTTTAAGGACCGCCCTTTTGTTAGGCAGCCAAGCTGTTATGCAAAAAGAGAGCGGGCCAGGGCCTCTTACCACTTTCCCCAGGCCCTGAGACCAGCGGGCCCCAAACTCCAGTCCGAGTCCAAAGAGGCTGCTTGTTGGGGAATCAAAGGCTGGGGAAGCTGCTTTGATCTGGGGAAACCCAGCCCTTCCCAGCCTCCCCAGCTCGAGACCTCCTCCCACCCCCGCCCAAGGGCTTGAGCCCTTGAGGTCTTCACTCCCACAGTTTCCAGTGTGGAGCCTGTTGGCAGATCCCCCGGGTCCTGGGAGGCTGCCCCTGCGCCTTACTCAAGACGCAGGCCTGCCAGAGGGTAGGAGCTTCCAGGGCTCCCACTGCCCCTCAGGGCAAGGACACCCTGGCCTCAGCTCTTCAGCCTGCGCTAAGGTCTTCTCGCTCCCATGAGTCTCCAGTGTCAGATGGGCGCCACCTGGGACTCTGTTAGAAGCCAGGGCACTCAGGCCCCACTCCAGACCTTCTGAACCAGAACCTGCTTTTTAACAATTTCCCCGGGGAAACTTGAGACATTTGAGAAGTAATGCTCAAGTGTCTTCCCACCCTGGTCCCCAAAGCAAGATAGAGTGTAGGAATGATGGTAGCCATGGTAGATTGTGAGCAACATACCCCTCTGTTTTCCACATTTTCTTCACCATATCTCTTTTTAAAAATGACAACAAAGCCCTTTCTGTAAATAGCAGCTTCTGGAGGACCCCAAATGGAAGGCTTCCATTTGGTCATTTGGCTGACATCAAAACCCGCCACCCTGGTGTCCACATTTGCTCCATCATTGCATACCCAGAACTGCCGGAGGGACACAGAACAGGCCTTCCCATTATACAGAAGAAGAAACAAGCCCAGGAAGGCTGGTGGACTGGCTTGAGTGAGGAGCAGAGTTAGAGGGAAACTCAGGAAACCCAACCCGGTTCAGGACCTACCTACTCTCAGGTCAAGCCAGGGTGCCACAGACAGCTGTGAAGTGGGAGCGCTACACAAGGGTGTCTGGCCTGGGGGTTGGGCGCGGGGTGGGACTGAACTACAGCTCCCTCTCCACTCACCAACGGTGTCCTTGTTGGGCAGGGCCACGTTTGCTGGAGGAAGGGGAGCCTTTTTCTTTCTTTTTTTTTTTTTTGAGATGTAGTCTCGCTCTGTCGCCCAAGCTGGAGTGCAGTGGCGTGATCTCCGCTCACTGCAACCTCCGCCTCCTGGGTTCAAGCAATTCTCTGCTTCAGCCTCCCGAGTAGCTGGGATTACAGGCACCCGCCACCACACCCGACTAATTTTTTTGTATTTTTAGTAGAGGTGGGGTTTCACCATCTCGGCCAGCTGGTCTTGAATTCCTGACCTCATGATCCACCCTCCTCGGCCTCCCAAACTGCTGGGATTACAGGCGTGAGCCACCACACTCAGCCGCCTTTTTCTTTTTTTCTTTCTTTCTTTCTTTTTTTTTTTTTTTTGAGATGGAGTTTTGCTCTTGTCGCCCAGGCTGGAGTGCAATGGTGCAATCTTGGCTCACTGCAACCTCTGCCTCCTGGGTTCAAGTGATTCTCCTGCCTCAGCCTCCCCAGTTACTGGAATTACAGGCACCTGCCACCACACCTGGCTAAGTTTTTGTACCTTTAGTAGAGATGGGGTTTCACCATGTTGGTCAGGCTGGTCTTGAACTCCTGACCTCAGGTGATCCACCTGCCTTGGCCTCCCAAAGTGTTGGAATTATAGGCATGAGCCACCACGCCTGGCCCCGGCCACCTTTTTCTAATTTACACAAAAGTCCCCACACAGGTTTCCAGAATTCCCTATTTCCCTCCTCCTCCCACTAAGAGTTGCAGGTCATCAGCACCTGTCACTTGCTATCCTTTCAGGCTTTAGTATTTTCTTTCTGGGCCCCATGTAGTCCCCATAAGAACTCTCTGACTCATTCTTCCCATGAAGGCTTCTTCCTTCTGCTGTTTTCCTGGAAGTTGGTTCTTTGAAAACCAAACAAGACCCAAAGAGCACTCCACCAGATGAGTCAGATCCTGTAGGGACCAAGGTCTCCCACCACAGACCCTGGGACAGATAGTCTGGCTCGGTGGCGAACACCAGCAGGGGTTGGTTTAGAAGCATTTCCTGGATGTTTTCAAGTCTTGAGTGTTTAGCAAATCTTGAGTGTACAAAGGGCTGAAATCCACCTTACCTTCCCTCCAGGGTCTTCCAGCAACCCCTAGATGCAGACAGTGTGTTTAGGGCCCCTGGGGCTGTGGGAGAACCCTTTAGCACTGGGCCCAGCAAATGCTTTCTGTAAAGGGCCAGATGTAAAAATAATAAGGCTTTGGGGTCTTTTGTCTCTGTCACAACTACCCAACCTGACTGTCACAACTACCCTACCTGACTGGGCACAACTGTGCTTCAATAACATTTTCTAATGGGCACTGACATTTTAAGTTCATATGATTTTCACATGTGCCAGAGGGTTATGATGCTTTTGATTTTCTCCCTGCAACCGTGTAAAAAATCATTCTAGCTCTCAGGCTGCACAAAAGTAGACAGTGGGTAAAACTAGACCCACAGGCCAACTGTAGCCTTAGCTACTGGGGAGCTCAAACCATAGTTTGCCGACCCATGAGACAGAGCTAAGTTTTACAGGTCCGTCAACAAGTCAACCTTGGATTCAAGTCCTCGTTATTTAATCAACCATTGGTGTGAGTCATGGCACATTACTGAGCCTCTCTGAACCTCTGTTTCTTCTCTGTCACCTGGGGATGATGGTGTCTGTTGTTCCGGGATTGAGAGATGAAGCACATAAAGCACTTACCTCAGTGACTGGTGTGCACAGTCACTCCCTGTGGGTGAACCATGAACTTGTAGCAGCCCATTCGGAGGTCAGCGGGAGGGGGCGCGAACCTAATGAGGTCAGGGGTCCTTTCCTGGAGGAAGTCGGGGGTGAGCTGGACTGATATGAGACCAGCAGTGATGGAAGGAGAGAGAAACTTTGGAGAGGTCAGGCCAAGAAAACTCAATCCTGGGGTCTGGACATTGAAGGCTCTGAGAAGGGGCTCCCTTCAAAGTAGGGCCATGGGGAGGTTTATCTAACAGATGCTGCCTGGGGGCTGGGGAACTGTGGTGGGGGGATGGTAGGGGAAGACACCACAGACTAGAGATATGTGAGGAGGTTGCTGGTGAACCCCTGTGACTGGGAGTTGGGGTGGTGGGGTGGGGGTTACCGGGAGTGCCAGGATCTGTAGATAGAAACAGCCCCAGGGAATGTGCCTGCAGGCACTAAATGCAGTTTTACTGCAAGCACATTTCCCCATTAACGTGAAGGGGCTGCCTATTGTTTTGCTGTTGAAGTAGCTGTCCTTTCCCTCCTCCTACCCTCCATGGTACCATCATGTCACGGTCCACGGCAGTCCCTTTGCTCCTCCACACTGACTGGTGCAGGGGTAGCATCTGAGCAAAGCCCAGCCACTAAGAGTCTTGTTCACGTGGGATCAGAGAGAGTAACAGTCCCTCTCTATGAGCAGGAACATCAGGATGTGAACCTCAGGTCCGGCCAGCAGCTGTGTTCCCTACCCCAGGGAAGTCAGAAAATTCAGAAGAGAATGAGGTTGATCCCACCAGGAAGGGATTCAGTGAGAGTCAGGAGAGGCCTGCGTTCCTGCCCTTCCACGGTGTGTGGCTTGGCGACAGTTCTTCCTCTGATGTAGGAGCTACCCAAATTCTTTGAATAAACGTCCCCGCCCCACCCTTTTTTTTGAGACCGAGTCTCGCTCTGTCGCCCA
Organism: Theropithecus gelada; assembly: GCF_003255815.1. Classification (NCBI taxonomy): domain Eukaryota; kingdom Metazoa; phylum Chordata; class Mammalia; order Primates; family Cercopithecidae; genus Theropithecus; species Theropithecus gelada. The sequence continues at coordinate 63,662,395 of NC_037681.1, read as the reverse complement.
GGCTGGAGTTCAGTGGCTTGATCTCGGCTCACTGCAAGCTCCGCCTCCCGGGTTCACGCCCTCCCGGGCGCCTGTAGCTGGGACTACAGGCGCCCACCACCACGCCCCCGGCTGATTTTTTGTATTTTTTAGTAGAGATGGGGTTTCACCGTATTAACCAGCATGGTTTCGGTCTCCTGACCTCGTGATCCGCCCGCCTCAGCCTCCCAAAGTGCTGGGATTACAGGCGTGAGCCACCGCGCCTGGCCTTTTTTTTTTTTTTTAGACGGAGTTTTGCCCTTGTTGCCCAGGCTGGAGTGTAATGGTGCGATCTCGGCTCACCGCAACCTCTGCCTCCCGGGTTCAAGCAATTCTCCTGCCTCAGCTTCCCAAGTAGCTGGGATTACAGGCGTGCGCCACCACACCTGGCTAATTTTGTATTTTTAGTAGAGATGGGGTTTCACTATGTTGGTCAGGCTAGTCTTAAACTCCTGACTTCAGGTGATCTGCCTGCCTCAGCCTCCCAAAGTGCCGGGATTACAGTTGTGAGCCACTGCACCTGGCAGATGCCTCTTTTTCTAAAGCGAGTTTGAGTTTCTTTTTTTTTTTTTGAGACAGAGTCTCGCTTAGTCGCCCAGGCTGGAGTGCAGTGGCGCGATCTCGGCTCACTGCAAGCTCCGCCTCCCGGGTTCACGCCATTCTCCTGCCTCAGCCTCCCGAGTAGCTGGGACTACAGGCGCCGCCACCGCGCCCGGCTAGTTTTTTGTATTTTTAGTAGAGACGGAGTTTCACCCTGTTAGCCAGGATGGTCTCGATCTCCTGACCTCGGGATCCGCCCGCCTCGGCCTCCCAAAGTGCTGGGATTACAGGCGTGAGCCACCGCGCCCGGCCACGAGTTTGAGTTTCTATCACTTGCAATTAAAGAAAGTTCCTGACCAAATGCATCATCACAGCATCCCTCCCCATCATTTATTGCTCATTTGCTGTGTACCAGGTACCTGATAAGTGTCTTACGTCCATTACTTAATAGAATCCTCAGTTATGCTGTGAGCTGCGGGTGCTCCTACCTGCATTTTACATTTAATTAAACTGAGGCTCCGACTTCACCGGACGCTTAAGTGGGGTGGTCTTCAGGCCCTGGGCTGAGTTCTCTTTGGCTGATTACTTGAGAGCCGTGATTCCTCTCTCCCAGACAATCTTCCCATTCCCGTCTTTTTAATTCCACCTCTATGATTTCCAATTTTCAATCTAGAAATTTTCTTTCTTTTATTTATTTGAGATGGGGTTTCACTCTGTCGCCCAGGCTTGAGTGCAGTGGCACAATCTCCGCTTACTGCAACCTCCGCCTCCCAGACTCAGGTGATCCTCCCAGCTTAGCCTCCGAAGCTCCCGAGTACCTGGCACTACAGGCCTGCACCACCATGCTTGACTAATTGTTTATAATTTTTTGTAAAGATGAGGTTTCGCCATGTTGCCTAGGCTGGTCTCAAACTCCTGGGTTCAAGTGATCTGCCCTCCTCTGCCTCCCAAAGTGTTGGGATTACAGGTGTGAGCCACTGCACCCAGCTGATGTTTCTTTTATTTTTAATTAATTAATTAATTTTGAGACACTGTTTCACTCCTGTTGCCCAGGTTGGAGTGCAATGGCGCAATCTCGGCTCACTGCAACATCTACCTCCCGGGTTCAAGTGATTCTCCTGCCTCAGCCTCCTGAGTAGCTGGGATTACAGGCATGCGCCACCACCCCCAGCTAATTTTGCATTTTTAGTAGAGATGGGGTTTCACCATGTTGGCCAGGCTGGTCTCAAACTCCTGACCTCAGGTGATCCCCCCACCTCAGCCTCCCAAAGTGCTGGGATTATAGGCATGAGCCACCACACCAGCATTTTTTTTTTTTTCGAGACTTTTTTTTTGAGATGGAGTCTCGCTCTGTTGCCCAGACTGGAGTGCAGTGGCCTGAACTTGGCTCACTGCAACCTCCTGGGTTCAAGTGATTCTCGTGCCTCAGCCTCCCAAGTAGCTGGGATTACAGGTGTGTGCCACCATGCTGACTAATTTTTCTATTTTTAGTAGAAGCAGGGTTTCGCCATGTTGGCCAGGCTGATCTCAAACTCCTGACTTCAAGTGATCCACCTGCCTCAGCCTCCCAAAGTGCTCGGATTACAGATGTGAGCCACAGTGCCCAGCCTCTTTCTTTTAAAATCAAGACTGTAATCCCAGCACTTTTCAAGGCCAAGGTGGGTAGATTGCTTGAGGCCAGGAGTTCAAGACCAGTCTGGCCAACATGGTGAGAATCCTTCTTCTTCTTCTTTTTTTTTTTTTTTTAAAAAAAAGACTGATATATCCAGCTGCTTATTTGCTAGAGATATCTCGAAAATAGATCTCCAAAACTAAACTCCTGCTCTCCCTTCTCCCAACAAATCTTCCCCTCCTCTGGGGTTTCCCACCTCAGTAACTGGCCCCACCCAGGTTCCCCAGTCGGAAACGTGAGCGGTATATTTGACATCTTTTCCTTTGACCTCCATAACTGCCCTATCACCGGGTCCTATTGTACCCACTCCCTGTGCACATCTTCGCTCTGCCCCTTCTCTCTGGCTCCACTATGCCCCGCAGTCCAACCACTCTTCCCCTGGAAGATAGCCTCGTCCCTGGTCTCCTGAAACCCGCTCTAAGCCATTACCCCTTCAGCTACTGGAGTATAGCAAGAGCTGCAATCATGTCCCCCACCACTGAAAACCACTCACTGGTTCTAATCCAGAGTCCTTCCCAAGGCCTGTGCGTTCTCACCAGATTCAGCCCTGTCTACTTCCCAACCTCATCTTGGGTCTGTGTTTTGCTCCTTCACTGTGGCCTCCTTTCAGTATGAGGAGTACCCAGCTCTTCTGACCTCAGGGCCTTTGAACATGCTGTTTCTGCTGTCTGTCCAGTGCTCTCCCCGTCTCTACTCCCCCGGTTCTTATGATTCCTGGATATCCTTCAGTTGTTGGTGTAATCTTTATGGATACTCTCTCTTGGGCCCGCTGGGAAATCTGATCCCATTGCACACTTGACTCTCTGCAGTACTCACTAGGCGTTGGGTGTGTATCGAATATTTGTCTCCCTTGCTAGATGATTCACTCTCCCAGGGCAGGGATTGGGTCTGTGTTATTCACCATTCTAACTGCGGCACCCAGCACAGTGTCAGGCACAGAGCAGATGCTCAGAAACATGTGCTGAATAAATGAGTGAGTGACAGAGGCTTGGGGAGGACTCATGGCTTGTGCCAGGGTCACGCTGCCAGTGATTGGAGGAGCCTAGATGTCACCCTAATCTCTTGGGCTCTCAAGTACACTCTGTTAGCTTTGTGCAATATTGGCACCCTTGGGAGAACCAGGAAGGGAGAGGCTGAGGAGCCAGGCCCCAGGTCTCACCAGAGAGGATGCTGGAGGTAGAGTGGGGTGGGGGCGACCAAATGGAGTCAGATTAGGGGTAAGGAGATTCTCAGGCACTCAGCACAAAAGCTGAGACAGGAGCTATTCAAGGCCACAGTGTGGCTTAGGGATGGAGCTGGGGATGGAGACAAGGGTGGGGCGGGGGAGATGGAGAGGACACCACAAAGGGAACCCTGGCCTCACATCCAGGCCCCACATGAAGAGCTTGGCCTGTGCTGCCTCATCTACTACCCTGCCCACCTTGCAAGGCAGGGATTAATATGTCCTGTTACAAACAAGGAAATGGAGCTTGAGAGAAAAAAGTAGCTCGCTCAAAGTCTCCCAGCTAGTAACTGTCAGGACCAGATTGGAATCTGGAGCTGGAGCCTGAGAAATCAGCTATTTGGGAAAAATTAGTCCAGACAAGAAAATGGTAGGATAAAGCCCACTGTGGGTGAGAGGTGGTGACATGGCCATCCTCCCTCCATCATTTCACCCCTGCAGGCCCATGGTCTGTGGGGACATCTTTTTGAAATTCCAAAAGCTCTAGATGCAAACCCCAAAGCCTCTCTGAGTAAGCCCTCAGGTGGCCAGAACCTCCCAGGCTGGCGCCTACCTCCCTGGAGGATTTCCCCTGCACGGCTTCCATTTGAAAGGGAGCTTAGGGCCTGGGTACTGACCCCGCTGGGCTCATCGATACCCTGGCTCAGGGATGCAGAGTGGAGGAGCCTGGCCTGCTGGGGAGGGGGCGGGGGTGGGAGCAGGTGTGGGGTGGAGGAGGGGGCACTGGAAAATCCCTCTGAGCCTGGCCTTGGGTGTTGAGTTTATTTTATTTAATGTTACCTGTAGCCGCCCCACCTTTTTCCCCATTTAACATCCCGTGTACCTAGCTCTTTTAAAAACTTACATCAGGCCGGGTGCAGTGGCTCACGCCTGTAATCCCAGCACTTTGGGAGGCTGAGGTGGGTGGATCACCGGAGATCAGGAGTTCGCAGCCACCCTGGCCAACATGGTGAAACCTGTCTCTACTAAAAATACAAAAATTAGCCGGGCGTGGTGGTGTGTGAGGTGTGTGACTGTAGTCCCAGCTACTCAGGAGTCTGAGGCAAGAATCGCTTGAACCCAGGAGGCAGAGGTTGCAGTGAGCCGAGATTGCTCCACTGCACTCCAGCCTGGGTGACAGAGCGAGACTTGGTCTCAAACAAAAACAAAAACAACTCACATCATTTATGTAGCCTTTTATAAATATGAACTCATCAATCCTCAGAACAACTTTATGATATATGTATTATTGTGCCCAAATTTTACAGGTAAAAAAGTTGAAGCAGAAGGTCAGGGACTTGCCCAAGGTCATCAGCAGTCAGTGGCAGAGGTGGAGCTTGAACCCAGGCAGCTGGCCTCTGGACGCCATGCTCCGAAATCCCTCCTCTCTTTGGAGACAGAGACCTCTGATAGTCCTGCTCCCCAGCCAGGCCACTGAGGGCCTCAGACATAACCGTTCCTTTCTTTTCACACAGGCCCAGAGTTTGTTTACCTCAAGTGAGCAAGTAGCCGCCCCAAACAAAGGGGATGTGGGTGGAGATAACCCAATCTTTCAGGGCCTGGCCAGGCAGTTGGGAGGGCCGGGATTGAGCCCAGCCAGCTTGGGGTCAGGCTTGAGAAACTGCTGGGACCTGGCTGCCGGCTGTTTGTTGCAAAACAATGAGTCAGCCCCGGAGGAAGGGGAGTGGGGGTGCTGGGGAATCGGGTGGAGAGGCCTCTCCTCCCCCAGCCCTGACTCCAGCTTTTCCCATGGTGGGTTGTGCCCACCCCCACCCTCCTAGCCCTTGGTCTTCAGAAGGCTCGACCAATTTCCTTTCTTGTTGTTTGGCTGTGATAGGAAAAGTATTGAAAAATAGAAAGTGCCCTAGACAGGAAAACACTCTGAAAGCTGAAATGTGAAACCTGGCAGCCTGGGCCAACTCCCCAGCGGGAGGTGGCCAGCGAACCAGGATTCTATCCCTGGGCTCCCTCCCAGGCAGGCACCAGCCCATGAAGGCACTGCAGCCCCATCAATAGAGATGAGAACTTGGAGGTCCAGGAATGAGTGGTGACCAGTTCAAGGTCACACGGCTGGTGCTATGGCCCGGGAGGGTGGGCAGGTCTCAGGGATCAAGTCCCTAGATAGGAAGAGGCTAGAAACACAGACTTCCTTTAAAAACAAAATGTTAGCCTTGCACTTCTATTCCCACATGGCACCAGAGCTCCTTGCCAGAGGCACACCAGGGTATGTGACAGTTCTCTACCCTGGCCCTCCCCAGTGAGCCAAAGTAGCCACTCCTAACAGATCCCATCTGCCCACAGTGGGTGTCACAAGCCACTCCGTTCCTCCCCTGGCCCTGCCCCCTCTACCTCCAGGCCCCTTCCTCTCACTTATCTAGTAAAGATAGTGCCTTCCCGTTGTTGCGAATAGGACAGAGGGAATTTGCTCATGATCACAGAGCAAATTTATTAATTCATTCATCAAAACCGTGTTGGGCTGCTACAGAGCCTGACTCTAGAGAAGAGTGAGAAGGGAGGGCACCGTCTCTTGGGGAGCCAGCTGCACACACAGATAACTGCTCCATCACAGCGCATCGATCAAGACTTATCTGCCACGTGTGCAGTGGGACGCTGAGGGGCCTGACCCAGCCTGAAGGACAGAGAAGTCTTGCTGGAGGAGTCAGAAAGAGCTGGGTCTTAAGACTGAGTATGAGTGCAGCAGGGCCAGGGGGTGATGATATCCACAATCTCCCAGTCCCCCTGTCTTGGCTCTGCCTGCTGTTGGGTCTATAGAACCACTCAGTCAGTAGTACTGAGCTCCCACAATGGTCCAGTGGTCCACAACGAGGGTGGCATGGGTGTGGACACAAGGCAACTAGCACACGGTACCTGCCCTCAAGAAGCTTCCTGGGCCATTGGGGAAGACAAAACTATCATCCTTGCAATGTTGAGGAAAGCCAACAAGTGTTGGGAGCTCCTCTGTGAACAGTCGTCTCTCCTTCTGTATCCTAGGGGGTACTGTGTTGGGGGGATTGGTTCCAAGACTCCCATGGATACCAAAATCTACAGATGGTCAAGTCCCTGATATAAAATGGCATAGTATTTACGTATAACCTATGCATAGCTTCTTGCATATTTTATTTTTGGCTAAGCAGGCATGAATGACTCATGTATACTTTAAATTATCTCTAGATTACTTATAATATCTAATACATGTAAATGCTATTTTGTTTTGTTTTGTTTTGTTTTCCTGTAGAGACAGGGTCTTCCTTTGTGGCCCCTGGCTGGAGTGCAGTGGCTCGATCATGGCTCACTACAGCCTTGACCTCCCAGATTTAAATGATCCTCCTACCTCAGCCTCTGGATTAGCTGAGACTACAGGGACACACCACCATGCCCAGATAATTTTAAAACAGTTTTGTAGAGCTGGGATCTCTCTATGTTGCCCAGGCTGGTCTTGAACTTCTGGGCTTAAGCAATCCTCCTGCTTCAACCTCCCAAAGTGCTGGGATTACAGGCCTGAGCCACAGGCCTGGGTGCTATGTAAATATTTATTATACTGTATTTTAAAATGTTGTATCATTTTTTATTGTGTTGTTATTTTTATCATGTTTTTAATATACTTGCCATTCGTGGTTGGTTGAATCCGTTGATGTGGAACCTGAGGATAGGAAGGGCCTACTGTATCTCTATGCAGAGCTTACTAGGCGTGGTGGCTCGTGCCTATAATCCCAGCAATTTGGGAGGCTGAGGCAGTCAGATTGCTTGAGCCCAGAAGTGCAAGACCAGCCTGGGCAACATGGCCAGAAACAGTCTCTACAAAAAATACAAAAATTAGCTGGATGTGGTGGTTCATGCCTGTAGTCCCAGCTACTCCGGAAGCTGAGGTGGGAGGATCACCTGGGCCTGGGAGGCTACAGTGAGCTGAGATTGAGCCACTGCACTCTAGTCTGGGTGACTGAGCAAGACCCTGTCTCAAAAAACAAACAAGCAAGCAAACAACCAACCAAAAAACATACCTTATTTAATCCTCACAGGTGGACATTCTTATTATTTCCATTTTATAAACAGGAAACAGAGGCTCAGAAAATATCAGTAACTTGTCCTAAGTTATACCTGGTAGGGAGTAGAGCCAGAATCTTAATGTAATCCCACCTATTTGGGAGGCTGAGGTGGGAGAATTGCTTGAACCCAGAAGGTGGAGGTTGCAGTGAGCTGAGATCGTGCACTGTACTCCAGCCTGGTGACAGAGCTAGACTCCATTTCAAAAAAAAAAAGCACAATGCAGAGGAGGGTAACTATCTTGCTGTTCAGTTGAGAAAGGATGAAGGCTGAGTAGGGCATTGGGGGTGTGAGGAAAAGGGATTGCTCAGAGAGGTAGAAGATCTGGCTTCAGCCCTGGACTGGTCTCTTCTTTAGGAGAATAATTGTTGCTTGATTTCCTCTGACCATCTGCTGCCAGTGAAGCCAGACAATGGCCATTCACCCAACAGATGCCAATTGAGCCCCTTCTAAGTGCAGGACCTATCAGCCATGAGACCCAACAGGGGCAAGACATTCCCTGACCTCAGGGAGCTCAGGTCATTGTAGTCCATAATCCTTAAACAATTAGCAATGTCACACATGCTGCTTTCTCCCCTCCAACCCTCCAACAGCTCTTAGAGGTGTTTTCTGATCGTTTAGGCAGAAACCTCTCCCTGCCTCTCCCTGCCACCATCCCTCTCTTGTCCCTGAGAGGCTTTGAGACTCATCTGTCTTCATCTGTACATTTCCCACAGGACCAAGTACAATACTGAGTCCATTGCTAAGTAGTCATTTAGTATTTGCTGAGGCTAATTAGTAATAATGGAGAAAAACTATTTTCCCACTGACCTTGAATCCAGACCACAGACAAATTCCTCAATTTATCCAGACAGTTTTCAAAAGGTGCTATTGGCCCTAGAGTCCCTGTCAAAGAATGAGGCTGACCAAGTGGGCCCATTCTGTGAGACCGCGGGGCTGTTACTATAGGCTCAGAAATGATGACCTTGCTGAGCCTTTAAGGCCACAACGCTGTGTACTGTGGACAGAGTGATCTCTGCAGGCTGCCAGTCACTCCAAGTGAGCCAATCAGCACAAGCTATCTGGAATTAAAAGTTGTATTAAATTATGAATGAGAGGGCTCCTGTGAGGATGGGATCTGGTGTCCTGTATTACCATAAGCCCAACACTGCTCTAGACTTTGACTGTTGAGGCAACTAAGATACAGGCAAGCCTAAATCTAGAGCTTGGAAGGGACCCTGTGAGGCTATTCTAGTCCTTTGGGGGCCTCAGTGCAGGTAGTTCCGGAGTAAGAAATGGGGTAGGACCTGGGAGCCTCAAGTGGGAAGTGACTATGGGAGGTCAAACATGCTGGAATGCATTTTGGGGGCTGTTTTTGTTTCCTGGACTTATATGTTTTTATTTCCTCTTTGCCCTTCCTTAGGATTTACTAAAGCTCTTTGGGAAGTTTCAGTTGCTTCAGCTGTGTGTGTGTGTGTGTGTGTGTGTGTGTGTGTGTGTCAGATCTTGAGTGTGAGGGGATGGACAGAGAAGGAGAGTGGGGGATTTGCTGGGGGTGAGGTTGAGCTTGGATCAGTATCAGGAAGCAAAAACTCTGGTTTTATGGTGGGGAGGGTCTTTCTCTTCCCCTCCCAAACCCTGTTCCAGCAGTGGGGTGGCCCAGGTCATGACTGGGACTATTTCTTCCTTTTATTTCTGGCAAAAGCTACAGGAGGGGAGTTCCCCTTCTCTGTTTGTTTTGATTCTGTTGTTTTCTTAAAGAGAGGAAGGAAAACCATCATCACTTTTTCGGTTTTGTGAACAATAAAGGCAGGCTGAGAGGATGTTCGCCTGGGCTGGGGCATGTTCGCCTGGGCTGGGGCTGTGGGGGCTGGGCCAACACCTCCTCCTCTTTCCCTCTGGCAACCCTTCTCCTGGCAGCTCAGGGCCTGGGGAGACCCCCAGAACACAGATCAGGCCACATTGTGGGGTCAAGTTTAAGTGCTGGCTCTGCTTTTTAACTGCTTTTCACTGGTCTGAGGTGTATCTGTATAAATGGGAGTCATAGGGTTGTTGAGATTAAAAACAAAAATACTTGCTTGTAAAAACACAGTGCTGGGCCTATACTAAATGCCCCAGAAATGTCTTTCCTTTGCTTCCTTCCACTGGCGGGTCTATACCATGAGCCCAGTGGTATGGTATACCCAGGGCCACCCTCCTGTCTTCCTGCTTGTCCACACAGAGCCGGCTTCTTCCATGGCAGGACCTGCAAATGCTGGGCTCACAGAAGTCTCTGAGAAGTAAATAACAGGTGAGGCTGGGGGTGCCTTCTAATTTCTTGGGGTTGTCCCCAGTCTGTTAAGAGGCAGTCTAACTTTCCTTTGAATTTCTTTTTCTTTCTTTTTTTTTTTGAGATGGAGTTTCCCTCTTGTTGCCCAGACTGGAGTGCAATGGCACGATCTCAGCTCACTGAAACCTCCGCCTCCCAGGATCAAGCGATTCTCCTGCCTCAGCCTCCCAAGTAGCTGGGATTACAGGCACCCGCCACCACGCCCAGCTATTTTTTTGTACTTTTAGTAGAGACAGGGTTTCACCATGTTGGCCAGGCTGGTGTTGAACTCCTGACTTCAGGTGATCCACCTGCCTCGATCTCCCAAATTGCTGGGATTACAGGTGTGAGCCACTGTGCCAGCCCTTGAATTTCTCCTAGCCCTTCAGTTCCTCCAGCTTCATGCTTCCCAAGGTTGCACCCCCCAGGGCCTGCCCTGCAGTCCTGGGGCAGGGGCCCTTCTCTGAGGGGATGAAGGGGGCACTTCCCTGAACAGAGAGAGAAGGAGACCCACACCACTTGGATTAAACTCCCTGGGCCCCAGCTGACTCTACAACTTGGCCAAGAAACCCTATCTCCTAGGGCCTCAGTGTTTTAGTCCGTGAAATGGTTCTTGAACCTTTAAAATACACTCTTTTGTAGAGTTGAAACACTTTGCAGACCTGCACTCTGTGACAGTAGTTGAACTTTAAAAATCCTTTGATTAAAAAGAAGACAAATGGTCATCTGCAAGGATACCTTCATCAATGCTTTAATTTTTAATAAATTTTATTTATTTATTTTTGAGACGGAGTTTTGCTCTTGTTGCCCAGGCTGGAGTACAATGACGTGATCGCGGCTCCCCACAACCTCCGCTTCCCGGGTTCAAGCAATTCTCCTGCCTCAGCCTCCCGAGTATTTGGGATTACAGGCATGCACCACAACACCCTGCTAACTTTTTGCATTTTAGTAGTTTTTCCATGTTGGTCAGGCTGGTCTCAAACTCCTGACCTCAGGTGATCTGCCCACCTTGGCCTCCCAAAGTGCTGGGATTACAAGCATGAGCCACTGCACCCGGCCTGCAATGCTTTTAGATGAGTGTATGTTTTATTCAACAGCCCTAAATACATTTGAAAATGTGTCCCCTTGACTGGGTGTGGTGCAACAGAGTGAGACTCTGACTCCAAAAAAACAAAAAAAGAAAATGTGTTCCCTATGTGGGAGGCATCAGCCTGTGGATGATGCAGATTCCTAAGGGGCTTGAGGCTCCCGGCGTGCGTGAATTTGTGTCTTTGAGGGGACGGATAGCCCTGGAATTAGTTGATTTCTCCTTGGCCCTCCCCGGGCAGACCCAGGGACTCAGGGACACCAAATGGGTAGTCCCTGACTCAAATTCAAAAGTTCAACAGTGACTGACCAGAATGTACAGTGTAGTGGCTTCTCTTTAACATGTGGATCCTGCCTTGGATGCCTGCCAGGGCTTCCGTCCTTGCTCTGCCACTAACCAGCTCTCCTGCCAAGGTATGCTACTTTATCTCGTGGGCCCCAGCATTGTCACCTATAAAATGGGGTTGATAGTACTTGTGAGTTTTTATGAAAATTAATGAGATAATGAACTCATGAGACTTACTTAGCACAGGGCACAGTTATTGCTTAATAAATATTACTTTTATTTTTCTTTTTTTTTGAGACAGAGTTTCACTTTTGCTGCCCAGGTTAGAGTGCAATGGTGCAATCTCAGCTCACTGCAACCTCCACCTCCTGGGTTCAAGTGATTCTCCTGCCTCAGCCTCCCAAGTAACTGGGATTACAGGCATGCACCATCACGCCTGGCTAATTTTGTACTTTTTAAAGTAGAGACAGGGTTTCTCCATGTTGGTCAGGGTGGTCTCGAACTCCTAACCTCAGGTGATCCACCCACCTTGGCCTCCCAAAGTGCTAGGATTACAGGCATGAGCCACCGCACCTGGCCCAAATATTACATTTAAAAGCAAAAATAAAAACAAACCCACGAGTGCCCAAGCTTCTCTTCTTGCAGTTGCTGCTCACCATCCTGTGGGCTGGTGCTGTCTGCTTTTGCAACAGTCTCCTCTGACCCCTCTATCCTTCAAGCTCAGCCTTCTTCAGGAAGCACTCCTGGCTCCTGCAAGCTGTCCCCACAGACCCCTTCCCTTGCCTGTGCCCCTTTGGCACGCGGCACTGGCCCTACAAACTATGCCCTTCTACATGGTTCCCTGATGGGCTCTGTCTCCCTGAGAGCAGGATTCTAGTCCCCCTGCACTGTTGCTTGGGGAGCCCTGCAGGTCCAGGCTCCATTCCCAGCCCTACACAGCTCTGGGGACCAGAGATTGGTTCCCAACCACATGAAGGAAGGCACACGGAAAAACCATAAACCCGAAGGCTGAGCGGGATGTTTGTCAAAGCAGGACAGATCTGCAGCCAGGGATGTGGAGGGAGTGCGCTGGCCCTGAGCAGAAGCGAGCATTTCAGGGAGCTGGGATGAGCACCGAGGAGCTGGCACGGGCAGGGCACAGCAGGAAGGAGGCCCATTAACACTTCTGCCCCGACCACACTTCCTCCGGCACCTCGGCCAGGGTGCACACAGGCGCGTTTGTCCCACTTTCACTGCGGCACTGTGTTCGCAGCAGCCCTGGCTCCCCCAGCCCCAGGTGGCTGGGTGTTGCCTGGGCACAAATGCCCTTTATGGATGGGCAGTGCTGGAGGGAGGCAGGTCCTCCTGGGACTGGAACCGCCTCACAGAATTCAGAATTGACCTTGGAACTGCCTCCCTGCCAACGATGCAGCCACTCAGGAGGCCTGGTCGCATGGAGGCCATGGCATTGCCCCCAGGGACCCCAAAGCATGGGGATAATCCCAGGAGAAAGCAGCCACCTTTGAAAGGCGAGAGTGCCCCGAGTAAGCCCTCCCTCCAGGGCCCATCACCCTGCCTGCTGCCACCTCCTGGCACAGGGACTGTGGATTCTCATCTCCTTGAGGGGCCTGAGGCGGCAGGCCTGCTTTGGTGAGGCTCGCAAAGGAGAGGGAAAGAAGGAGACCCCAGTGATGCCTCATTGCCCTCCTTCCACCATCCCAGAAGGAGTGGGGCCTCAACCAAGCATCCAGGGACTACCTTCCTTTCCATCCCTTCCATGAAGCCCAGCCCACGTTAGCCTGAGAGTTGATTCTCAGAAGAGCCTTTGGTGCTCTTTCTTAGGCCAGTGGGTGACAGAAGTCTCACATGCCACAGACAAACCCTCCAGTCAGGCCCCACTGAACTTCCATCCCCCATTCACACTTAGCCTCAAGCCCCTCTCCCCAACCCCAAGGCCTGCCCAGGTTTTTTTTTTCAGCTGTCTTTTGCTCATTTAATCTAGGGACAGGTGCAGGCACGTGCTGGCTGCCTGTCAGCGCCCCCTAGAGATGGGCCAAGGACCCGCACCCACCCCCAAGGAGGCCTCAACTGAACGTTTTCTTTGGAGGCTGGGAGGTGAAGGAAGGGAGCCTCCGTTCCCTGCCAGCCACGATGCCAAGCTCACCTCCGTGCAGTTAGCTACTCTCTGTAGAGATCATTGTCCTCCTTTGACATCTGGGGAGACTGAGGCTGGGAGAAGAAAGAGAAGTCAAGCCCTACCTCCTGGGATTCTCAGTCTAGGTGTGGCGACATCAGGTGGGACGGGCTTGTGAGTGGGAACCAAGCATGTCCTCCCTGGGTGCCCTGCTGTGCCCTGCCTGCAGGGTCACAGGCCCTGTGCTCCTGTGCTCCTGGTGCCCCTTCTCTCTGGCTGGGCTTGGCGTGGGAGGTGGGCCACCTTGAGGAGGGCAGGAGGGGCTGCCAGGCCCTCAGGAAGTCAGATGAGCTTCCCTATCTCCTGGAGCTCCCCAGGAATGGGACACCACCCCGACCACAGCCACCAACGCTTGCTCACTTGGGTTTACCTCCAACCCTCTGATCCAACTGGAGGGTGTGACACTGGCCTCAGTCACAAATCCTTTCACATCCTGCAGAACAAGAGGCAAAGGTTGGCTGGCCAGGCACAGCCTCTCCGCCAACCCCCGCCGCCCCCGCAACACACACACAGACAGACAGAAACACTTCCTCATGCCCAGCACCCCCAGCTCCCACACTCGCCACACGGATATCCCTGCCGACACACCTCGGGCACAAATATGTGCTCCACCCACGCCCTGTCCCCTTGGGGGCATAGACAGCACACATGCCTGTGCCCGCCCCACAGCCCCCGAAACCTCCCACCACAACCCCACGGACACAAAGATGCCTCCACTCCCTTCCCAGACACTGCCCTGGCCTCAGCAAGGTCACACATTGAGACGCCACTTTGTCCGAGACTGCACGCTTGTGCCTTCACGCACTCAGGCACCCACTCTGCAGGTATCCACACGCCCAGGAATCTGAGCCAAGCCCCTCACCACCCCAGCCTGAATCAAGTCATTTATGTTGATAAACCACTTATTTATAGTTCACAGGTTCTGAAAGGTGAGTGTGTATGTATGTGCGCGTGCGCGCGCGTGCGTGTGTGTGTGTGTGTGTGTGTGCGCGTGTGTGTGTGTTGAGAGAGAGAGAGAGAGAGAGAATGAGCAGGGTGTGGGGCAAGCAGAACAGAGAGGAAGAGAGGGAAGGAAAAGTTCTGTGACTCACTTGCAGCTTAACAATGCCACATCTCAGCTCACCAGGCCAGGGGGAAGGGCCCATTTGTCAACACAGCCAGGCCTGGCTGGGGGCCACTCAAGTGAGGTCCTGTCTCTTAGGACAATGAGATAGGGAGGTGAGGATCCCCCCCCAGAGACAATTGCTGTTCCCCTGTCTGCACCCTGGGGGGTATGCACTCTGGGCGGCCCCAGAGCCTTTCTGTTCATCCTTACCATAACTCCCCAGCTGAGGTGGCCCCACCACTCACAGCCTGGCCCCTGCTCCTATCTCTAGGACTGCGGGTTCCCCACCCAGCTGCTCCCCATTCAACCCTCCAGGCCTTTCTTCCTGCTGTGCCTCCTGCCTGCAGAGCCCTCCATCCCCTCCACTCTTGGTCCTCTCTATCCTTCAGGCTCCAGCGCCTTCCCGTGCTCTGCCTCCTGCCTCTGAACGCTTCCTGCTCTCCCCATACCACAGTCTCTTTCCCATGTTTTCTGGATAGTGAGCCACTACTCTCTTCCCAGTTAGACTATGAGCTTGCCAAGGGCAGGCCCTGGAATTGCTTCCTCTGCCCCCAGACAGTCCTACCCGGGACCCCAGCAGGGCCGTGGAGCGGCAGTGCCAGGGATGCTCTTGAGAGACAGAACAGTAAGGGACTGAGAGGGACTGAAAAGGCCAGGTGAGCCCTTCTGCAGCCTCTGCCTGGCAGGTAGCTGGTTCCCTTGGGACTTGATTCTCCTGGACAAACCCCTCCCCATTCCACAGCTTAGGCAGGCTAGGGCAGCAAGGATTTCTCACCAGGCCCTGTCTGACACCAGGGTCTGGGAGACAGCAGTTGGGGGCCCAGAGAGCAGCATGTGACCTCACCTGCCTGGTGCCAAGCTCATGCTAGTTTTCCTCAGGAGCGCGCCCACCCCTACAATAGCCCTGTGGCCTGGGTGATTCCACTAGCTCAGGAAACGGAGGCTTAGAGAGGCCTGGGGATTGTCCAGGTCACCTAACTGGTAAGCAGCAGAGCCCCAGATCCACGCTCTTTCCTCCATTCCCCACTGCCCCTGCCCCCAGCAGCCCCTGCCTCTGAATCTCACTGGTCTCAGACCTCAAACTTTTGCTTTGTTTCATCTCCTGAAACTGCTTATTTCTTCCCATCGCTCTCCTGAGCCTCCACCCCTTTGCCTAACTGCACCTCCTTTGACTCGCCCCTGGAGCAGAGGAAGGAAGAAGGTCCACGGCTGCGGGCATTTCTGTGCACTGTTTCTCAGAGGCTTAGCACACACTTCTGGATGTGGAAACCTTTTCTTTTTTTTTATTTAAAAATATAATTTAAAAAATATAATAGGGGCTGAGCATGGTGGCTCAAGCCTGTAATCCCAGCACTTTGGGAGGCCGAGGAGGGCGAATCACTTGAGGTCAGGGGTTCTGGACCAGTCTGACCAACATGGAGAAACCCCATCTCTACTAAAAGTACAAAAATTAGCTGGGTGTGGTGGTGCATGCCTGTAATCCCAGCTACTTGGGAGGCTGAGGCAGGAGAATCACTTGAACCCGGGAGACAGAAGTTGCAATGAGCGGAGATCGTGCCATTGCATTCCAGCCTGGGTGACAGAGCAAGACTCTGTCTCAAAATCATAATCATAATCATAATCATAATCATAATCATAATAAGGACAGGTAGGCCAGATGCAGTGGTTTTTTTTAAAAAAAATAAATAGAGACAGGGTTTCACCATGTAACCCAGGCTGTTCTCAAATTCCTGGGCTCAAGTGATCCATCCACCTACAAAGTACTGAGATTATGGATGTGAGCGTGAGCCGCTACAAGGCTTTTCTTTCTTTCTTTCCTTTTTAATTTTTGAGACAGAATCTCGCTGTGTTGTCCAGGCTGGACTGCGGTGGCATGATCTTGGCTCACTGTAACCTCCACTTTCTGGGTTCAAGCAATTCTCCTGCCTTAGCCGCCCAAGTAGCTGGGATTACAAGCATGCACCCAGCTAATTTTTGTATTTTTTTAGTAGAGACGGGGTTTCGCCATTGTTGGCCAGGCTGGTCTCGAACTCCTGACCTCAGGTGATCCATCCGCCTCAGCCTCCCAAAGTGTGCAAGGCTTTTCTGAAACCTGGACTCGGAAGCTAGACACAAACCTGTCCTTCCCTCTCCGGGGACCAGCAGGAGCTGTGTTCCCAGAGGCTCTCCTTGTGGGTTTGCACCTCTCTGGTTGACTGTCCCTCGCACGCACACGTACCATAGCTAACTTGCCTTCAGAGACAACAGAATCTCCCTTGCAAGCAATGATGGGAAAAAAGGTAAAGGGTGCTGGGAAATGCATGCGGCAGACTCTCTTCGAGGCACAACCTCAAGCGTGTGATCCCAGCCTGCACATAGCATGTAATTATTTGATAAAAAATCGCATTCCAACCCCAAGCCAGCTGTCCTTGGTTTTTTTCCACTCCCCCTTGCTGGTTGCCAAACCCACAGTGTCTGTGAAATATGGTTGTGATTTTCAAGCCAAACCAAAGTCAAGGTTGGATTCCTTGATGAGTTCAGTTTTGCTGGAAGATAAGGACTGACCCAGATTCTTGTGTGTTGATACTATGGGGGGAGTATTCCAGGGAAATGAGATGGATAGCCTTTGGAGGGGTGGGGTCCACTCTTTGCCACAAGGAGGCTTTGGGTGGCACAGTTGGGAGTGGCTACTGGCACACCTGGGGATGGCGGCCTTCATGACACAGAGTTGGGGGTGCAGGCCTGGCAACTTCACTACCTGGTAACTTCACTCGCCTGGTAACTTAACTACCCCCTTGAAGTAATTGTGGCCATGTGAGTTGCTTTGGCCAAAGAAATGTGAGTAGAATGGACACATCTCCCCTCCAGGTAGCAGCAATAAGAACAAATGTGTGAATCCCCATAGCCCCTTCTTGCCACCATATGGTCATCCACAATGCCGTTGATATGAAGCTTCCTTAAGCCCGGGTCTCCGGGCTAGCACAGCACAGCTCAGGGTCCTCCAAGTCATCTGCAATGCTCATTTGCCATGACAGTAATACATCTTTGCTGTTTTAAGCCACCAAAACATTGGGATGGACCAGGCCCAGTGGCTCATGCCTGTAATCCCAGCACTTTGGGAGGCGTAGGCAGGTGGATTACTTGAGCCCAGGAGTTTGAGAGCAGCCTAGGATTTGTGTGTTCCAGGCCACATAAGAAAACCCTGTCTCTACAAAAAATTAAAAAAAAATTAGACTGGTTTGGTGGCGCAAGCCTGTAGTCCCAGCTGCTCGAGAGGCAGGAGAATTGTTCGAGGCCAGGAGTTCCAGACTGCAGCCTGGATGACCAAGGGAGACCCTGTCTCTAAAACCAAACCAAACCAAACCCCCAAAACATTGGGGTGTTTGTTACTGCAGCATATACTAGCCTCTCCTGCCTGACACACCTACCTTATAGGGTTGAAGAGATTGTCTAGTGATGAGATTATTCACTAAATAACACAAGTGAAGAGCAAAGTGCCTGGAAATACGCTGTTGCTTCTTCCTCCTTTTTCCCTTTCTTTTCTAATGTTATTTCTCTTTTTCTGCCATTTTGAACCAGGTCACAGGAAGTTTTCCAGGTCCACTAAGTATGTATAATAGTATAGGAGCACAGCAGTGGTGGGTGGTTCGGGGGACAGACATGTATCCAAGTAACCATCGTGTGATGTGCTCAGTGCTATATTACCACTATGAGTCCAGAGCTAGGCAAGCCCAGGGGAGGGGATAATATGTTTATTGAGGTCCTCAAAAGTGAAGTCTGAACTAGAGATACTAGATATCGAAGGGTGAGTTCGGTTTCTTCAGGCAGAGCAGGGAGAATGGAGCGTTCTAATAATGAGAGCAACTGCCATGTACTGGGCCCCTGCTGTGTGCCGGATATTGAATCAGGTCGTTCTCCAATTCTCCCCTCCTGTTGGATCTACAATATCTATGATGAGTGTATTACTGGTTTTTGTTGTTGTTGTTGTTTGCATCAAATTCTTTTTTTCCCAAGAGAGTGTCTCTCTCTTTTGCCCAGGCTGGAGTACAGTCACGTGATTACTTCTCACTACAGCCTCAGCCTCCTGGACTCAAGTTGTCCTCCCACCTCAGCTTCCCCAGTAGCTGGGACTACAGGCATATGCCAGCCCACCCGGCTAATTTTTTACTTTTTTGTAGTGATGGGGTCTCACTATATTGCCCAGGCTGATCTCAAACTCCTGGGCCCAAGTGATCCTCCTGCCTCAGCCTCCTAAAGTGCCAGGAGTACAGGCGTGAGCCACCATGTCCAGCCCAGCCCATTTCCTGCTTTTTTAGTTTTGCTCAAGTTGTTCCTTGTGTTTGGAATGCCCTTTCCTAAATCTATCCGCCTGCCTGAGGCCTACTTTTCCTCCTGAGCTCAGCGCAGTTCCCCCCTTGTCTCTTTGTTGAGATGGACCGGCTGGAAAGGAGACTTGGGGAGTGTGCTCTGTTTGAATGAACTGGTTTGAATGATGGGATGAGAATAGGAGTGCAGATATTTGCTAATATTTAATACACAGATTTCAGCCACACGTGTATATGATTTGTGGAAGCATAATTATCCTGAAGGTGTGTGCCAAGAGTTGTTTCTTCCTGATAGCAGAACATGATCAAACAGGTCTGGAAACCACTGCTGTGCAGATCACACGAGTTGTTGAAATTGGTTGTTTACCGGCTGTGTGACTTGTGCAAGTCACTCAGCCTCTCTGAGCTCAAGTTTTCCTGCCTATACAACGGGAATTATCTTGGTGCCTACCTCATGAGGTTATGGGGCCTCGGTAAGATAAAGCTTGGATAAAACTCAGACACATCGGTGCCTCTCAGATGTGTCTGAGTTCCAGCCTGGGCAGAGCCTTGTTTGGTGCGTCCAAGCTGCTGGAGGGTCCTGACAGGAGAGGCAGAGGAGAGAGGGGAAGAGGAGCTGCACCAGGTGACAGGGACTCTGTGACTTAGGCAGGCTGGGCTGAGACATCCCAGTGGTGTTTGATAAAAGGCAGGGGCTCTTCTCTGGTCAAGTAAATATTAGAAGAAAAGCCTGTCTCCGGGGAACGGCTCCCCTCCCACTCCCCCTTGAGGGCCAAAGTCCCCAGGGGCCAGTCTGGAGGCTCCTTTTATGTGACTGTAAAGTAATCTAGGGCCTGGCAGGGTCGAGCCTGGGCGGGCACTGACGTGCAGGGCGGCATTGATGTGGTCAATGATTACCTTTTATGCCTGGCCATAAAGGCAACCGCCCAGCCCTCCGGACAATGTGCCCTGTAGACAATGCCTTGGGAGGGTGGGCGAATACACACACACACACACACACACACACACACAACTGCCAGGCAGGGACTGTCCCAATTGAGGTCTCCGAAGACATCCTTGCAAGGCATCTCCATCTCCCTTGGAGTTCCTGAAGACTTGGCCCAGGAGCTAAGGGGTTTAGGTGGCCATAAGTGAGGTCAGTGAAGTGTAAAACACAAACGAGTGACATCCAGGGGCCTGGATCCTATTCGAGGTGTATCTATGCAGATGGGAAGGGGTCGCCACCCAGACTCAGGTGCCACATCTCCAGGGAAGGAGGGTATTCTGGGACAGATCAAAGTCTACTCCCATTTTACAGGAGATGCAGTTGAGGTCTGTGTATGCAGTGGCTTGCCTGGAGTACCAAGGATGGAGATGATGGCCGAGCTGGGAGTAGGACCCAGGTCTGCTTGGACAGTGACAAACCCTCTGGCCACTGCCCCCAAGGGGGTCCAGGTGAGAATATCAGGGTCAGGAAGGGTTTGTGTCACTTCTCAGACAAGATATCTCCCCTGGGGCTCAGAGGGGAGCTGGTGAGAACCTAAAGACCTGGCTCCGAGGCTGATGTCGGGAAAAGACCTAGGGTGAGCCCCTCCAGCGGCCACAAAGGCTACGTGTAGGGCCCTGCCCTCACAGGGGGCCCCTTACATAGCCCCACCTCATTCTGTCCCGATGCACAGATACTCCCACCACCTGGGTGATGGCAGCTGGGCTATGCGGGTCAGGGCTGGGGCATAGATGGCCAGATTAATATTCTACTTCCTTGGTTGATAAGGCCTGGGAACCTTGGTCCCAGCGAGCAAGGCTGGAGAAGCAAGGACCATGGCCCTGGTAGGGAGGTCTCACTTTGTCAGGTTCCAGAGCTTGGGGCATTGCGGCTGGGTGCTGAGGACAGGGCTCAGGAGACCTGGGTCCCGGGCCAGCTCACTCTGGGGCTAGGCATCGCTCTTCTCCCCGGCCAATGGGAGAAGGACTCTGTGCTGTCTTCCTGGTGAGTGTGGTGAGAATCACACCAAGGACTCTGCGGGGGAAGGTCTTGAATGGATCAGGCTGCTATCTTGAGGAAAGAGGGTTATTATTCACAGTAGTCGTAAATGCCCTGTGAAATTGGAGTGGAGTTGCTTTGAGCTCTGGCCAGAATGCCCCAATCAACCTTTGGCTCTGATAAAGATAAGCAGGCCCAAGGTGATAACACATCAACCAGAAACTGTCAACAGGAGCTAATTAGGGCACTGGGTGCCCGGCGAGCCCCGCCCCCTACACCTGATGGGGGAGAAATCTCAGGTGGGGGAGGATGTGGGCTCATTGCCTGGACCTTAGCCTACTGCTTTTTTGTTTTTTCATCTTCTGGCCACTTTTCCACCTCCAACCACTACCTCCCACCCCTCTGCCTGCATTATATAACATAACATGAAACAAGATGGAATAAAACAGAATCCAATGTGATGGGCGCCATATAATGCAGTGGAAAGAATCCTGACTTGGGGCCAGGTGTGGTGGCTCATGCCTGTAATCCCAGCACTTTGGGAGGTCAAGGCGGGCGGATTTCCCGAGGTCAGGAGTTTGAGACCAGCCTGACTAACACGGAGAAACCGTGTCTCTACTAAAAATACAAAAATTAGCCAGGTGTGGTGGTGGGAACCTGTAGTCCCAGCTACTCGGGAGGCTGAGGCAGGAGAATCGCTTGAACCCGGAAGGCGGAGGTTGCAGTGAGCCAACATTGGGCCATTGCACTCCAGCCTGGGCGACAGAGCGAGACTCCATCTCAAAAAAAAAAAAAGAGTTGGGAGCCAAGGGACCTGAGTCCAGCCTGGTTCTGCATGCCCTTGAGCTGGTCATTTGTCCCTGAGCCACAGTATCCCTCTCTGTAAAATGGAGGCCAGAGTGGGGCAGGTGTGCAGTCATCCCTTGCTGGGATCCCATCTAGGTTTAAAGTCCATGCTCTTCTGCGACACAACACTGCAATCTGCGAGGTGCACAAAACATTGCCCTGGTGCCGCCCAGCAACACAGGGGTGTGTGTGACACTCGACAGAACCACAGACCCACCCCGCAGGGAGAGGGAGGTCATGTGGAGGCCCTGAGGCACCGCTAGCTCCCAGGGGTCCTGGAGTCCCTCTCCCTTTCTGCACCTCTCTAGGGGCACTCAGGGTCTATTTTTCACTCGGTGACCAGTAAATAAATGCGGTATTGGGGCTGGGGCTCAGTGGTCCATTTCCCCTCCCTCATCAATATACACCTCCCCCGTCCTGCCCACCACACACACACACACACACACACACACACACACACACACACGTTGAAATGGCCGCCCATAGGTAACCCCCAGTGCTGAGCCAGGGCTCCCGGCGATGTGGTCCAGGCTGGGCCTCCTTCGAGCTGGGGGAGTTGCTGGAGGCATCAGTCCCGCTCCTGTCCTGGTTTTAGCCCAGATTCTGCTTCCCATCAGCAAAGTCCAAGTCACTTTTCCTGGGAACTGGCAGGAAGGGTGTAGACGGGGTTGGGCAGAGAGAGAAGTAGACATGAAAAGACAAGGAGGGGCCGGGCGCGGTGGCTCAACCATGTAATCCCAGCACTTTGGGAGGCCGAGGCAGGTGGATCACGAGGTCAGGAGATCGAGACCATCCTGGCTAATATGGTGAAACCCCTTCTCTACTAAAAATACAAAAATTTAGCTGGGCATGGTAGCACATGCCTGTAGTCCCAGCTACTCGGGAGGCTGAGGCAGGAGAATCTCTTGAACCCGGGAGGTGGAGCTTGCAGTGAGCCGAGATCATGCCACTACACTCCAGCCTGGGCAACAGAGTGAGACTCCATCTCAAAAAAAAAAAAAGAAAAAAAAGAAAAGACAAGACAGGGAGGAAAGTGGCCAGGAGATGGGTGAGTAGGAGGGAGGAGAAAAGGGAGGAGGGCCTGACCATCCTTCCTGATGCCCACTTCTCTGGGCAGCAGGGTCACCTGCACCTAAGCTTACCTGGTTTAGCGCTGGGCAGGCAAGGCCAGGCAGTGACTCAGCCCCAGGGCCCACTCTCACAGGCCCCGAGACCGAGGGAGGAGGGCACAAATCAGGACGTGGGGGCTGAGGTCTCAGCTTCAAACAGAAGTCACTACAAGGGGCAGTGGCTCTAAGCTGAGAGCAGTTTCTCCTGCCTGGGACAGGGGGCAGGCATAGTAGGGTGGTGAAGAGGAGGAGGGAAGAGTCCGAGGAAGGTGGTGCCCGAAGTGAATCTTGAAAGGTGGGTAGAAATGCATCTTTCTTGACCTCTGTCAGCTCAGCTTCCTCCTCTGAACAATGGTATCTTTTTTTTTTTTTTTTTTGAGACAGGGTCCCTCAGTTGCCCAGGCTGGAGTGCAGGGGCATGATCTCAGCTCACAGCAATCTCCACCTTCAGGGCTCCTGCAATCCTCCCACCTCAGCCTCCCAAGTAGCTGGGACTACAGGTGCACACCACCACACCCAGCTAATTTTTGCGTTGTTTGTAGAGATGGGGCTCGCCATGTTGCCTAGGCTGGTCTTGAACTCCTGAACTCAAGCGATCCTCCTGCCTCGGCCTCCCAAAGTGCTGGGATTACAGGTGAGAGCCATCACGCCCGGCTAACAGTGGGTATAATTAATGGGACTTTTTTCATCGGCCTCGTCAGGAGGATAGGACACAGCCTCGCTGGTGCTAAGTGCTAGGTGCTGACATGTGGGCCACTGATGCAATGGGCAGGAGGGTTAGTGGGGAGGGCATTTCAGGCACAGTGAACAGCACAGACATGAAGGTGAAAAATGAAAGAAAACGAAATGCCACAGTCCTGAGCCATCCAGGGTGCTGGGAGCAGTGCAGAGCCACTGCCAACCTCTGTGTGTTGCAGGCAAGAGCAGGCGTAGTGAAGCTGCGGGGTGGACGCCAGAGCGATCAGAAGTCTAGCCAAAGGGGCGTGGACCCAAGAGGGCCAACCCTGGTAGGGGGAATCCCCAAGACTGGGCCACAAGGGCCTGATCTCAACTCCTAGGTGTTGAGAGAGCCCGAGGCTGTGTGGGGCTTTGATGCTCCTTCTGTGGGGTGAGGGTGGGTGAGAAATTTTGAGGAGTTGCAGGAGAGGAATCTAGAGGGGTGTATGTAAGAGAGAGAGAGAGAGAAAGAAAGGGAGGGGGAGAACTAGAAGGTCAGAGGCCAGTACCAAGGGGCAGCCAGAATTCATGCCCGTTCTGGGGAGGGAGCGAGCAGCACAGGTCTGTTTCCCAGACTGGGCTGCATTGCCCTCCAGTACTAGGAAGTGCAGGGGCCTCTGTGGGAGAGCAGGAGGCTGCCCAGCACATGCCCTGTTTTTGCTCAGTCTAATTCTCCTCCCTGGCCTGCCTTAACCCTGCACCCGGACTGTTTCATCAGGTCATAGAGCGGCTGGGTGTGAGTGTGTGGGTGTTTGTGTGTGTGTGCAAACGCATGCGTGTACATGTGGCGTTTCTGGATCAGAGAATGCACAGAGGACCTGCTAAAGGTCAGGTCAGTAAGGAGTGAGGGCATGGCCAGCCCCTCAGGCCCTGGCATCCAGATAGCTCCTTCCCACCCAAGGGGCAGTGGCAACTGATAGGCCTCTGAGTCAGGATGGGTGAGGAGGAGGAGCTGGAAGGGCCAGCCAAGGAGGAGCAGGTCATCACCTGCTGAGTGGCGGGTCATGCATTAAGCCCGGCGGTGGGGAGCAGGGCTGCAGGGGGCCCGGGGTCGGAGGGGAGGGCGATTTCTGCTATTGAGACAATAGGCACCCCAGGTCTGTGTTACTGGGGCTGGGGGCCAGGAGGCAGGATAGGACATGCTCTTGCCTCCCCACCTCCGCTCTGCTCAGCAGCTGGTGGAGGCCTGGGAGGTGAATCCCAGGTTGATGGCTAGTGTGGGCCCAAGAAAGTCTTTGGGGATTTGATGCAATCCCGAGTCCCTGATGGCTCATGGAGAGGCTGTGCCTGCACCTCTTGTCGGGGAGCCATCTGGGGCTCGCCCCGCACCCAGCACATGCCTAGGAGCGTAGTGAACTCCGTCACTAGGAGCGTAGTGAACACCGGAAGGCCAGTGAAAAGATGCACTTGAGGCCCGAGCTCTTTGTGTCCAGAAGCAGCCCTCTCAGGTTGTGGGGGGACACTCTGGGTCTTGCACCTGCCAAGGCCCCTGCCACAGAGAATGGGAACAGCACTGATCCCTCAGGGCCACTCCAAGTTTTCTGTTCTCAAGATGCAGTCCCCGTGGGGCTGTGGGTGGACCGCCTCTCTGCCTAGCCCAGTTCCAGCTATAGAAGCTGCGTGGAAACATCTGCCCTGAACAAAGTGCCTTTCAGCTTTCCAGGAATGCTGGCCTGGGGCGGAGCAGGGGTGGCAGGGAAGGACACGCGTGGGGTGGGATGTTCCAGAATCCACTGGGACCCAAACCTGAGAGCACCGAGTTCCCACGAGCCAATGCCTGGCTGTGGAGGAACCGGGAGGTCACAGGGGTGCACCTGGCAACATCAGGATGAGGCAGGTAGCGTGTGTGTGCAAGTGAGACACAGGGCTAGAAGGGACCTGGAATGTCACACGTCCATGCTCCCAATGCCAAAGGTTGCTTGGTGCAAGTAATATTACTTTTTCTTTTTCTTTTTTGAGACAGGGTCTCCCTCTGTCACCCAGGCTGGAGTGCAGGGGCGCGAATGCAGCTCACTGCAGCCTCAACCTCCTGGGCTCAAGTGATTCTCCCACCTCAGCTGGGATCACAGTCGTGAATTTTCTGTAGAGACGGGAATCTCGCCATGTTGCCCAGGCTGGTCTCAAACTCTTCACCTCAAATGATGCTCCCACCTTGGCCTCCCAAAGTGCTGGGATTATAAACAAGAACCACCATGCCCAGCCTCACTTTTTTTGTTATTTGTAAAAAAAAGTTAAAGAAGAGACATGGTAGAGTGTAGTGGTTGAAAGTGCAGACTCCAGGCTGGGTGGTGGCTCACACCTGTAATCCCAGCACTTTGGGAGGCTGAGGCAGGCAGATCACCTGAAGTCAGGAGTTCAAGACTAGCCTGGCCAACATAGTGAAACTCTGTCTCTAGAAAAATACAAACATTAGCCAGGCATGATGGCGGGTGCCTGTAATCCCAGCTACTCAGGAGGCTGAGGCCCAAGAATCACTTGAACCCAGGAGGCGGAGGTTGCAGTTAGCCAAGATCACACTATTGCACCCCAGCCTGGGTGACAGAGTGAGACTCCATTTCAGGGAAAAAAAAAAAAGGAAAGTAAGTGCAGACTCCAGAGCCCAATAACCTGAGTGTGGACCATAACTGTCCACTCCTAACTGCTTTGATGGTGGGAAGTCAGTTTATCTGTCTCTGTGCCTCAGTTTCCACAACTGTGAAATGGGCATCAGTACTGTATCTACGTCACAGGGTCATTACAAGAATGAAATGAGCAAATATGAATGAAGTGTTTAGAAACGGGCCTTACTCCATGTCAACTCTATGCAGGTATGATTGGTCCTTGCTGAAGGAATGAAATTCCATGTCAGTCAATCGGTTATTGCCAGGCCCAGGCCCAGGCTGGTCAGAGCTCTGGCCAACTGGGCCCACACAGGGTGTGGCAGGGCAGCCAGTGTCAGCACATCCAAAGTCCCCCGGCCTGTTGAGTTGGCAGAGGGCCTTCCCTGACACTCCCCAGCCCCAAAGAACATCCTAGAAAGGAGACTGGGGCTTCCTTAGGTGTCAGTGGGTAGAGGGAACAGGAGATTGGGAGCCCCTAACCGTGGTTGAGACCCTCCCACAGCCCTCGCTGTGTGGCCAGGCCTGGCACGGGGCAGTGGCACATGTTTTCCATGGCATGTGGAGGGTACGAGGGTGCAGGACTTACTCCAGGGGGGCTGTAGTCACATGTGTGTGCTTACGGGGGCTCAAAATCTTCCAGCCCATGGGCACTTTCCTGCTCTGACTAGAACCCATAGCAGCAAGTCCAGGCCAGTCCGCCTGGCACTAATTCTGAGCTAACTTATACTTCTAATGATTTCATCCAGAAAGTCAGTCAGTCAGGCAGTCAACAAACATTTTTGGAGGCCCTATTGCATGTCACACCATTAAAGTGGAGGTACACAGAGGTCTCTGTCTTGAAGGATGGGATCATTGCACTGAGAAAGGGGTTCCTGGCTACAGGCATTGTGTGTGCCAAGGTACAGTGGAAAGGGAAAGCCTACCTAAGGTGGGAAATGTGGCCAAAGGGAGGGCAGATGGGAGGAGGGCAGGGCAGGAGGCAGGACTGGGGCTGAGATGAGGAAGGGCCCTGCGAGGCAGGCTCAGGGGTCCAGCATCTTCCGGAAGGAGCCCTTGAAGGTGCAACTTCAAATATCCAGAGATTGAAGGTGGCTTTCCTGCCATCCCACGAGGCCTGGTCCAGGAGCTCTTCAGTGAACCGTGGCTAGTTAATGGCAGCATGAGTGCTGGGTGGGTCTGAGGGTCCAGGTTACCCTATACAGTGCAGACCACATGATTGGGTCATTGTGGAGTTGTGCAACATTGCATCTCTGTGGCATCTGGGGCCTGGTA
The DNA here is from genome assembly GCF_003255815.1 of Theropithecus gelada. Lineage (NCBI taxonomy): Eukaryota > Metazoa > Chordata > Mammalia > Primates > Cercopithecidae > Theropithecus > Theropithecus gelada. The sequence goes on along the minus strand of NC_037681.1, from coordinate 63,635,175 downwards.
TCTGGGCATTAGTGACCATGCCCATTTGTGTGTGTCAGCGAGTGTCTGTGGGCTGTGGTTCAGCCGCTGTGTGTGTGTGTGTGTGTGTGTGTGTGTGCATGGTGCAGTGTCTGCCATGATTGGGGCACTCCCCAGGTGCTGGAGGGCTGACGAGTGTTAGTCCATAGATACAGCCTGCCCCAATCCCATCCTAGGCACAGCTGCTCTGGTGAGAACACCTGGAGGTGATTCCACATCTGGGCTTGCAGTAGTAACAGCAGCAGGATCATACCGGGCTGGAAGGTGCGTCTCTGGGCACCAGGTCAAGCAGGCGTTGGCTTCCCTGGAGCCTGGCCTGGGGATGTGCAGGGGTGGGAGGTCTGGAGTGGGAGTAGTTGGTTCTTAAGGCTCCTGAGGGTGACTGTGGGGATAGAGGTCCAGTAGCCCTCTTTCCCTGCCTCTCCAGCCCCCATCCACCCCCACTCCAAATGTCCATTCCTTCATCCACCCATTTCTGCCTTTCCATTTGTCTGTCCGTCCTCCTCTGCCTTTCAGCCCATCTGTTAGTCTATCCATTTGTCCGTCTGTCCTCCTCTGCCTTTCAGCCCGTCTGTTAGTCTATCCATTTGTCCGTCTGTCCTCCTCCACCTTTCAGTCTGTCTGTTAGTCTATTCGTTTGTCCATCAGTCCTCCTCTGCCTTTCGGTCTGTTAGTCTATTCATTTGTCCATCTGTCCTCATCCATCTTTCAGTCCATCTGTTGGTCTGTCCATTTGTCTGTCCGTCTATCCATTTGTCTGTCTGTCCTCCTCTGCCTTTCTGTCCATCTGTGAATCTATCCATTTGTCCATCCGTCTATCCATTTGTCTGTCTGTCCTCCTCTGCCTTTCTGTCCATCTGTTAGTCTATCTGTTTGTCCATCCATCCTCCTCCATCTTTCAGTCCATCTGTTAGTCTATCCATTTGGTCTCCCATTGGCCACCTGTCTGTCTCTGGTCCTCTCCGTCACCTGCCTGTTCCCCCAGACACCTCATTCTCGAGTCGTCCAATGCAGGCTATGATCAGGGGCTTCACTCTGGCCCCTCAATAGCCCCTGTGGCTGCAGCTTGGGCCTGCCCAATCCCTAGTGAGTGAGCCTGCCCAGCGAGCCTCCGCCTCACTCCAGAGGGTGTCATGAACTCCTAAAACAGATCCGACGCGGCCTTGCCAGTCCTGGAATAATCACACCAACAGCTTCAGTTTCCCCTTCCAGCCCTGTTCCCAGATGGTCCTCTTGTCTCTCACCTGGACAAGGTTCCTCTCCTCCAGGGAGGACTGCCTGACCACCCATCCATGGGCTCTGCGGCCACCACATGCTCTATTCATATGTCTCAATCTGTCACAGCCGGGTTCAGCCTGTGGGAAACCGGGCCTTTCTCCCAAAAGAGATTACCCATGACATGGACCCCGCTAGACCTTTTCCCACTCAGAGTTCTAGCATGTTGCTGTGGCCCCCGCGGGAGGTCCTTCCTGTAGAAAACCAGGATCCCCACTCACCTTCCAAACATGGGTTCAAAGCTCCTGCTTCCCAAAGCTCTGCTTCCCTGGGCCACCTCCCACCCTCCCTTGCCTGGACAACGGGTGCAAGGGGCTGACCTGGTCAGAGAGGGACAGACCACCAGGTGCCGCTCCCTCCAGGGCCTTGGAGAACTCAGAGCACCAGGGTGGGGAGGGGTGAGGGTGGTGTAATTAATCATGGCATGTGTGTCTCCGTGTGTGTGTGCAAGTGTGTGTGGTATTCATTTACAGAACAAACATTTCCTGAGCACTGGCATGTGCCAGACACCGTTACAGGCACTGGAGAGATAGCAGTGAAAAAACCAATGGCCTCTGCCCGCAGGAGGCGGATGTCCCAGCCAGGGAGACCTAGGAGGCTGCAGGGCCTGTGAGTGTCAGGGCATGTGAGTGAGTGTGAGGGGGGTGAGACCCTGTGGAGAAGGGGCCCGTACATGAATAGGGCCGGGTCTAAGTCAGGACATGGGTGTACAGACTCAAGTGTCTGTCTTTGGTGGATAAGAGTGTCCCCTGGGGTCTGTGCCAAGGAGTTTATGTGTCTGTGCAGGGCCAGAGTTGAAATGTGCCTATCAGTCAGTTTGGGAGGCTGCGTGGCAATCACACTTGGCTGACTCCCAGGCTGCGGGGCTCTATTTTAAGAAGTGACAACCTGCAAATCCCCGCCCCCACCATCCCTACCCCACACCTGCTCAGGTGCCTAGCCTCTGGGGAGGGCCCGGCTGGCCTATCTGCAGAGAGAGCCCACACTTCAAATGGAGCAGCCTCTGGTCCCCAGGTAACGAGGGTGGGGTGTGCCTGGGGCCCTGCGGATCGGGAATCCCAGCTCCCTTGCCTCACACCTGCAGCCCTACCTCCTGCCTCCCAGCATAGCCCCTGTGTGTGAGGCACAGCTCTGGAACCCTCCAGGGCTCTGCTGGCCCACGGTGCCCCACCTGATCACCCTGGGAAGTGGGCCAGGCAGGGTTGGAGGTGAGAGGGGAGGAGGGAAGTAGATCAAGGATGACCTCCCATCTTATCAAACATCTGAGCCCCTCCATCACCCCCTCCTTCCATGGGGTCTTCTTCCCTGGCTGCAAGTGGATAGTCCGGGTAGGTAGAAGCTGGGGCTGCCTGGGTGTCACCCCCACCGCCTCTGACACTCCCTTACTCTCTCTACTGTGTGTCCCATTTACCTTATCTTCTCTCGCCCTCATCACTACTCCGAGTTAATAACAGTCATGCGTTGATCTGTTAGCAGGCATGATGCTAAGTGATTTGCGTGTACGCTCTCCTTTAATCCTCACAACGACCCTGTGAGGTCAGCAATTGTTATTCCACTAGAAGGGAGAAAGCCACAGCTCAGAGGCATCCACGTCGCCCAGTGAGGAGGGCAGAGAGCACGGCTTCCTGTCCAGGTTCTGGAGAGCACTTAGCTGTCCTGCGGCCTTGGGATCATGCTCTGCTGCTCTCCTCCCAGCCGTGGTCCCTTGGTGGGAGCTGAGCTGTGTCCTCGAAGGTTGTGGACTGTGAACATTGTTCACAGGAACCAGAGACATCACTCTTTAGGATTCTACCAGCAACACCTGAATGGGCTCGACATTCGTGGAGGTGATGTTCCCTGGATTACTGACTTTTGTTTTATAATAATTAAAATCTTTATTTGGTCTTATTTAATATAGTTTAGAAGCTATCCAATCTGTTTTTTTTGGAGAGGCAAACTTCTTTTGAAAATGTAAGTTTTGGCTGGGCGAGGTGCCACACACCTGTAATTCCCGCACTTTGGGAGGCCGGGGAGGGTCACCTGAGGTCAGGAGTTTGAGATCAGCCTGACCAACATGGTGAAACCCCATCTCTACTAAAACTACAAAAATCAGCAGGGCATGATGGCAGGCGCCTGTAATCCCAGCTACTAGGGAGGCTGTGGCAGGAGAATTGCTTGAACCCAGGAGGCAGAGGTTGCAGTGAGCCAAGATCTTGCCACTGCACCTAGCCTGGATGACAGAGTGAGACTCTGTATCAAAAAAAAAAAAAAAAGGAAAAGAAAATGTAAGTTTTGCTTTTAATTAAATAAAGTCTTGGTTCAGAAAACTTAGGACACACGAAACTATTCAGACTGTTACTTTAGCATTTTCCCATAGTAATGGGAATGCATCAGTAATATTCGCCACACTTTGCTAGATGTTCATTGATTAGAGTGTTGGAATCAAATTCTGCTCTAAATGTGTGTGAATACATTGGAGAGGTTTTGTGGTTTTCACTGTGAAATGCAATTGTCTTTTTTTTTTTTTTTTAAGACCGTCTTGCTGTGTCGCCCAGGTTGGAGAGCAGTGGTGCAATCTCAGCTCACTGCAACCTCCGCTTCCTGGGTTCCAATGATTCTTCTGCCTCAGCCTCCGGAGTAGCTAGGACTATAGGCCACGCCACCACACCCAGCTAATTTTTGTATTTTTAGTAGAGACAAGGTTTCGCCAAGTTGGCCAGGCTGGTCTCAAACTCCTGACCTCAAGTGATCCACCTGCCTCAGCCTCCCAAAGTGCTGGGATTACAGGTGTGAGCCACTGAGCCCAGCCACAACTGTGTCTTGAATAAGAAGGTACCTAGAAGCCAAATTAAAGTAATAATAGTGACTTATTTTTTAAAATGTGTTTTATTGGTTCCTCTTCCTTCTGTGCACTCCCTGGACTGAGGTGTGGGTGCACAGAGGGAGGAGGGAGCAATAAGTACATGTGGGGTCCAGGCTGTAGCCATGGAAGATGGTGGCAACCAGGGGATCCCAGCCACCTCCCATCCTCTGGTCCCTCCCCTGCTATAGATCCTACAACAGCTTCCCACAGACGCTTCCCAGGGCAGCTCCAAGTCCTCTGTCCAGCAGGCAGCCTTGCCTGCACTGCCTCCCTCTCCTCCTCCCCACAAGCACCCTCTCACCCAGGCAGACACTACTCCTGCTCTGCCCATGGCCCGTGGCCTCTACTCTCGCTGCCCTACTGCCCCAAGTTGAGGCACCTTACCCACTTCATTTCATTCAATCTGCAGAATGTCCCCACAGGCTAGGTTTTCGTATGCATTTTTGTTTGTTTGTTTTTTAGAAACAAAGAAACTTAGCTCAGAAGAGGGCAGCAACTTGCCCTGGGTCACACAGCTAGTAAAGAGCACAAGTGGGATTCCAAAGCAGGCTCACCTGACTCCAGTGTGGCATGCAGTTCAGCTGCATTTCACAGATCTTTTCTGAATGTAACCCAGTACCAAGCCCTGTGCTAAGGATTGGGGATACAGACTATTAGGGGAGAGGGATAACGCATATGCACATGCATGCATGTGCACACATGTCCCCCCACATATACACATACACACACAGACACACACACAGACACACGCACACACAGATGCACACACAGACAGACACAGACACACTCAGACACACAGACACACATACATACACGCATAGACACACAGATACACACATACAGACACACAGACACACACCAACACACATACACAGACACACAGATACANACACACAGACACACACCAACACACATACACAGACACACAGATACACACATATAGACATACACACACACCGACACACATGCGCAGACACACACACACAGACACACGGAAACACACACATACACACACACGCGTGCGTGGTTCTGATACCATTTCCTGCTGGCAGGTGGTGGGATAACCTTTGGTCCTCTCTGCCCTTTCCCTTCTGAGTTTCAGATGGGAGGGAAAGCAGACAGGGAGGAGGTGGTAGGTGCTGAATTAGTCACCTCCCAGTCTTAAAACCTTCACACTTGTGACTTAGACCCCCAGATGGTCCCTTTCAAGAAATGAGCTCTACTTCCCTTTAAAAGATGGAGAGGGTATGAAAGACAAAAACGTTTTGTTCTGCAGTTTCAAGTTGTCATTTGGGGGCAATTTGTTCCTTTTCCTCCCTATCTCTATCTCCTCCTCCCTCACCTTCAACCCAGACTGGTCCTAAGACCACAGAGAGCATCATGTGCACCCATCCTTCCCTGCACCAGCTTTCCCCAAATGCCGATGTCCAGTGTTGAGCCACTAGGCTGGGGCTGGGAGGTGACGCGCAAGAGGGTTTCTTCTCTGTGACACTTGGGGGTTGGGAGGGAAGTCAGGGGTCCTTGGCTAGCACAAGACTTAGAGCTGATCTCTTTCACTGTCTCCTACTTTCGTTGAAAGGTTGGCTTGTTTGTGGACAGAAAGCTCTCTGGACCAGGCATAGTGGCTCACACCTGTAATCCCAGCACTTTGGGAGGCCAAGGCAGGCTGATCACCTGAGGTCAGGAGTTCGAGACCAGCCTGACCAACATGGAAAAACCCCGTCTCTACTAACAATACAAAAAATTAGCTGGGCGTGGTGGCTCACACCTGTAATTCCAGCTACTTGGGAGGCTGAGGCAGGAGAATCACTCGAACCCAGGAGGCGGAGGTTGCAGTGAGCTGAGGTTGTGCCATTGCACTCCAGCCTGGGCAACAAGAGCAAAACTCCATCCAAAAAAAAAAAAAAGATTGATTCTATTTCTTAAAAAGCGTCATGCATACTTGAGACTTCTTTGAAATGAGAACATCTAAACCAACCAACAGCTTGAAAATGTAATGAAATGTTCATGATTTCTAGGGATTCCAATTAATGAAGTTGTCACACGATTATGGTTTATAGACATTAAATGACATAATTTTCATTTTCATTTTCTGGTTTTTAAAAAATATTTTGGGCCAGGTGCGGTGGTCACGTCTGTAATCTCAGCATTTTAGGAGGCTGAGGTGGGTGGATCTCTTGAGGTCAGGAGTTCGAGACCAGCCTGGCCAACATGAAAACCTGTCTCTACTAAAAATACAAAAATTAGCCAGGCGTGGTGGTGCGCACCTGTAATCCCAGCTACTCAGGAGGCTGAGGCAGGAGAATCACTTGAACCTGGGAGGTGGAGTTTGCAGTGAGCAGAGATAACGCCACTGAACTCCAGCCTGGGCAACAGAGTGAGACTCTGTCCCAAAAAAAAAAAAAAAAAAAAAAAAATCGAAGCCAATACATCCTCTCCCACCCTTCAAATCTCAAACCTTTTTGCAGGACCATAAAATTTCCATAGGCCCCAGACACTGCCTATGCAACTTAAAGAATGAACAGCCTGGCCCAGAGTGGCTCCTTGAATATTGTTGAAGAGAAGTAAGAGAGGGAGAGAGAAATACAAATGATTTGGAAACATGAAAAAAAAAAACCTGACATCGCTCATCATAAATAATGCAAATTAAAATGAGATACTGTTTTTTTCATATCTCAGATTGGTAGAGATCAAATAGTGATTTTTTGTACAATTGAGTGCAACTTTTTGGAGGACTATTGGATGATATCTATCAAAATGCAAATTGCTCATTCCTTTGCACCGTCAATTACACTTCAAGGAAGCTGGGCTCCAGATACATTCACAGATGTACAAAGATGCACATAGAAAGATTTTCATTGCTGTGAAAACCTGGAAACAGACTAGATATTAACTGACAGACGACTGACACAGATGGCAAGACATCACGCTCTGGAAGAGTCCACAGCCATGAAAGAAGGTGTGCACGTGTTGATATGGAACAAATACCTCAATACAGAATTAAGTGAAAACAATTCAAGGTGCAGAACTATGTGTAATGTATGCTTTCTTTTGTGAAAAAAGGAAAACAATACACACCACACACATATGTTTATGTTTCTTTATAGTTATATACTAGGAACTGCCTCGAAATATTTGGAAGGAGACTCGGAAATTGAGAAGAATAGTTGTTTCTGAGAGGGAAACTGTTTGCTTGCTCTGTTTAATTTAATTTTTAAATTTTTAAATTTTTTTTAGATGGAGTCTTGCTCTGTCACCCAGTCTGGAGTACAGCGGCATGATCTCGGCTCACCGTAACCTCTGCCTCCTGGGTTCAAGCGATTCTCCTGCCTCAGCCTCCTGAGTAGCTGGGATTATAGATGTGCCCCACCATGCCCAGCTAGTTTTTGTATTTTTAGTAGAGACGGGATTTCACCACATTGGCCAGGCTGGTATCGAACTCCTGCCCTCAGGTAATCTGCCAGCCTCCACCTCCCAAAGTGCTGGGATTACAGGCGTGAGCCACTGCACCCAGACTAATTTTATTTTTAATTATAAGTGCATATCTCTTTTTTATTTAAAAAAATCTAGTTAGCAAACAAATAGACAAATGCCTGTGGAATAAAAGAAGTAAAACAAACAATGAATGAATGAATGACTAAATGAATGAATGAATGAATTTTAGGTGCTTGGTTGGGGAAGGAACTCCACTGCAGGCCAGGTGTGGTGGCTCATGCCTGCAATCCCAGTAATTTGGGAAGCTGAGGCAGGAGGATCGCTCAAGTCCAGAAGTTCGAGACCAGCCTGGGCAACACAGCAAGACCCCCATCTCTACAAAAAATAAAAAAATTAGTCAGGTATGGTGTCACATACCTGTAGTCCCAGCTCCTCAGGAGGCTGACAGGAGGATTGCTTAAGCCTAGAAGTTTGAGGCTGCAGTGAACCATGATTACGCCATTATACTCCAGCATAGGTGACAGACCTTGACCCTGTCCTTAAAAAAAAATAATAAGGCCGGGTGCAGTGGCTCACGCCTGTACTCCCAGCACTTTGGGAGGCCAAGGCGGGCAGATCACCTGAGATCAGGAGTTCAAGGCCAACCTGGCCAATAGGGCAAAACCCTATCTCTACTAAAAGTACAAAAATTAACCAGGTGTGGTGATGGGCACCTGTAATCCCAGCTACTTGGGAGGCTGAGGCAGGAGAATTGCTTGAACCCAGGAGGCACTGTACTCCAGCCTGGGAGACAGAGTGAGACTTTGTCTCAAATAATGATAATAATGATAATACAAATAAAATAATAATAATAAGAAGAACTGCACTGCATCCTGGAGCCCAAGAAGCTCCCACCACCTGGTGGAGGAGACACAGAAAGGGCAGAGAACCTGATGTTCTATGCAACTGTGGGAGGAGGGGCCCGGAGGAGTCGGGAGGGCTTTTCCTAGGAGGCCTGAAGAATGGAGAAGGCTGAGCCAAGGGGAAGGAGGAATGGTAGGGGGTGGTTTGTGGGTTCTTGTTCTGGGAGGACTTCCTTTCTCCCCTGCCCCTATCTGCAGCTCTTCCCTTCAGTGTATGCCAGGCCTGAGGAGTCTCAGTCCCTAGAGTGGTACCTGGCATACTATCTATGGCAATAAATAGTGATTGATCGAACTGATGGAATCAGTCACTGGTTAATTTAGGCGACAGTGAATTAATTACTTCCCTTTCCTACCCGAACATCTCCCCACAAACAACAACAGATGACTTTCTCAGAGCTGCCATGGATAGCTGTACAGACTGTCCACTGCACAACTCCAGGAGGCACTATTTTCCTAGACTGTCATGGGAGCGATTCCTCCTGAAGCTGTGGGACATGATGCACCTGCAAAACACTGTTTCTTCCTCTTCTAAACTAAGTGAACTTAATCCACATGAAGAGTGAAAGGGCTCAGGGAACCGGGATCTCCCAACTCTGACCCTGCAGGTTTTCCCCTCCCTTTTCCCTCCTGTTCTTACAGCCCTTTCCTTTGTTCCTTTCTAACTTGGACTTGAGGCAACTTAGCCAGATCTGGCCAATTACGCTATCCCTCGACTTTACAGCCTGGAATTGGCTTACAGTACGATCTCAGGAAAGTCCCATAACCTCTCAGGGCCTCAGTTTCCTCATATGAGAAATAGGTAAACGTGTATGGAGCAATTCTTGATCATCCTCCTTGGCTTGAAGGGAACGTATTGGGGTAAAATGTCAAAGAAATGCATCCCTATGGGACCTGGCGTTCTCGAGGGGACAAGTCTCAACGTCCTGTCCAGTCCTGCCTGGCCCTCCTTACTCTTGAGACCCACACTCTGCTTCATGGGCAGCATCCTAGCATGGAAGGAATTGTGCTGGGAGCAGCCCTGGCCAACTCCTCACTGATGACACTCACTATGTGCCATTGAGGAAGCCGCAAGCCCTGCCTGGGCCTCAGTTTCCTTTTCTGTAGAATGGGAACTTAGGCCAGATCAGCAAGTGTCGAATGCTAGACTGGTCCGGGCGCGGGGGCTCACGCCTGTAATCCCACAACTTTGGGAGGCCGAGGCGGGTGGATCACCTGAGGTCACGAGTTCGAGACCAGCCTGGCCAACATAGTGAAACCCTATCTCTACTAAAAATACAAATATTAGCCAGGTGTGGTGGCAGGTGCCTTTGAAGCGGGAGAATCACTTGAACCTGGGTGGCAGAGGTTGCAGTGAGCCGAGACCATGCCATTGCACTCCAGCCTGGGCAACAGAGTGAGACTACTTCTCAAAAAAAAAAAAAGCTAGACTGAGTCTTTCATGGCCTTTTCTTTTTCACTTTAATTTTTGTAATTTTTGTCTTTCTTCTTTGTGACTACAAACATCATACATCATACATTCTCATAAAAATTCAAACACTTCCAAAATAGGTAATGTACCAAGGGAAAACCAACCCTGAGACTCATCGTTAACTCGCTGCTAACTTTTTTTTGGGTAACTTAATTCTGACGTAATTTCAAATTTACCAAAAAGTTGCAACAATACTACAAAGACTCTACTATAACTTTTTTGCAGATATCTAATTGTTTTCATTTTACCCCTTTTACTTTATTTTTCTTTATATATGTTTATGTGTGTGAATGTGTATGTGTGAATGTGTAATTTTTTCCCGAAATTTCCCAATTAAGAGTAAGTTGCAGACATCGTGCCCTTTTACCTCTAAATACTTCAGGGTGTATTTCCTAAGAACAAGGATGCTCTTTTACAGTGCAAGACTTACGTAACTCCTGCACGGTAGACACCGGGAAACTCAGCATTGATACAATACTATTATCTAATCCACAGCCCATATGCAAGTTCAGCTGTGTCATGATCTTTTCACAGGTTTCCAGTGAAAGTCCTGAAAAGTCCTGGAAATTCAGAGCAATATAATGAGTTTTTCTTAAAGCTAACATGTATCTAGCTTAAAGGATGATGCTTTATTCTAAAACCTGCTGTCCTCTCCTTTTATTTTTGTTGGTGTTTAAGATGTCTCTTGTCCCTTTTTTGATGAAATGATGGTGCCAGGAGAAAGTGATTTGTTAGCCTAGGCTCATGCCTGCAGTCCCAGCACTTTGGCAGGCTGAGGGAGGAGGATCACTTGAGGCCAGGAATTCGAGACTAGCCTGGGCAACAAAATAAATAAATAAATAAATTAGCCAGGCATGGTGTCGTGCACCTGTAGTCCCAGCTACTTGGAGGCTGAGGTGGGAAGATTGCTTGAGCCTTAAGAGGCGGAGGTTGCAGTGAGCTGAGATTGCACCACTGCACTCCGGCCTGGGTAATGGAGTGAGATCCTGTCTCAAAAAAGAAAAAAAAAAAAGGTTTATTATTTCTCTGATATTCTTTCTTGACAAAATAAAAACTGTGTGGAGATGCCCCCACGTGGCCCCTCCAGCTCCCGTGGTCTCTAATTCTGGGTGGGACCCCTCACCTCAGGAGGGTTTCCTATGCCCTGTTGAGAGCGCAGCCACTCCTAATGCTGGGGTGGTGGCTGGGAGAGGCAGACACAGGCCCTGCCCCAGGAACAAATGGTTTCTCACCTAGCAGAGGGTACCTTTATCTTTTTTTTTTTGGAGGGAGTCTCACTCTTTGGCCCAGGCTGGAGTGTAGTGACACGACCTTGGCCCACTGCAACTTCCATCTCCTGGGTTCAAGTCATTCTCCTGCCTCAGCCTCCCGAGTAGCTGGGACTACAGGTGTGTGCCACCACGCCCAGCTATTTTTTGCATTTTTAGTAGAGACAGTGTTTCACCATGTTGGCCAGGCTGATCTCGAACTCCTGACTTCAGGTGATACTCTCGCCTCAGCCTCCCAAAGTGCTGGGATTACAGGCATGAGCCACTGTGCCTGGCCCACCTTTATGTTTTCCAGACTCTCTGGCCTCTGTCTGGAACCTTCCTGGCCTTGTAAGTCTCCCTAGGAGGCAGAATCTAGGCACCAGGCCTCACTTTCCCAGCCTCCCTTGCAGCTGCTGCAGGCTTGTGACCTGGCTCAGCCAATCAGACACACACATTTGGCAACCCTGACTCTCAAGCAGAGGATACCAACAAGCGGAGATGGAGTGCATTTGCCACAAGTGGAGGCAGCAGCGGCAGCAGGAGGGAGGTGTCAGGCACAGTGGGGCCACAGGGCCAGTCCTCAGGTTGGTTACTCAGTTGTCCTCCCTGGTCTGGCTTCAAGGTGTGATTTGGGCTGGGGTTCTGGCTGCCGTCCAGCCCTCCCTGGTTGCTGTGAGCCTGGCTCTCCAGCCCGCCCGAGAAGTCCATGAGTTAGTTCTCTGTTGCTTGCAACCAACAACCCTGACCAGTAAGTACAAAGAAGTCAGTATTCATGGGGATGGCAAGGAAGTGGGGCCTGGAGTGTGGACATATCTGGACTTGATGAGCAGTGATTCTGAGGCATGGGCAGCCATGGAGGAATCTCGTTGCCTTGTCTGAAATGTGGAAGGGACACCCCTGTCTAGGTGCTAGGTGGGGAAGCCCAAACAAGGAGTGCTGTGGGTAAGGGGTAGGAGGGATCTAAGAGGGGAGAGCCTAGAGCTGGGGACTGAGGATTGAACTGGGAGGAGAGAGATGGACTCAGGAAGAAGAGGAGGGTGGCATTGCGGGAGGAGATAGCCAGGTTGGGTCACATGGTTCCACATGCTTAAAATATTTTTTCACTCTTTTCTTTTCTCTCTTTTTTTAAATTAAAAAATTTTTTTTTGAGAGGGAGCCTTGCTCTGTTACCAGGCTAGAGTGCAGTTGCACCATCTTGGCTCACTGCAACCTCTGCCTCCCAGGTTCAAATGATTCTCCTGCCTCAGCTTCCTGAGTAGCTGGGATTACAAGCATACACCACCACACCTAGCTAATTTTTTTGTATTTTTAGTAGAGATGGGATTTCATCATGTTGGCCAGGCTGGTCTTGAACTCCTGACCTCAGGTGATCCACCCGCCTTGGCCTTCCGAAGTGCTGGGATTACATGTGTAAGCCACCGCGCCTGGCCTTTTTCACCCTTTTCTATATGCCAGGCAATGTATTGGTTAACAAAACTGTCCAGGGATGGGTATTATCCTCATTTTGCCTACAAAGAAATTGTTACAGAAGAATTAAACAACCTGAATAAGATCAGAAAACCAGAAAGGGACAGGGTCAGAATTCACACCTGAGTCTGCCTAACCCTGACACTGATGCCCTTAACAACCTCAACAGGTGCTCAGATTAGGAAGCAAAATCTCTGCCTCAGTCTCTGAGTTTTTATATAATTGGCCCTCAATGTCTGTGGGTTCCTCATCTGTGGATTCAACCAACTGCTATCAAAAACATTTGAGGGCTGGGCGTGGTGGCTCATGCCTGTAATCCCAGCACTTTGGGAAGCTGAGGCAGGCAGATTGCTTGAGGCCAGGAGTTCAAGACCAGCCTGATCAACATGGTGAAACCTCATCTCTACTAAAACTACAAAAATTATCTGGATGTGATGGTGCTCGCCTGTAATTCCAGCTACTTGGGAGGCTGAGGCAGGAGAATCGCTTGAACCCAGGAGGCAGAGGTTGCAGTGAGCTGACATTGCGCCACTGCACTCCAGCCTGGGCGACAGAGTGAGACTGTCTTAAAAAAAAAAAAAAATTGAAAAAATATGAGAAGGCCGAGGCAGGCAGATCGCTCGAGCCCAGGAGTTCAAGATCAGCCTGGGCAACATGGTGAAACCCCATCTCTACTAAAAATACAAAAATAAATTAGCTGGGTGTGGTGGCACACACCTGTAGTAGGCTGAGATGGAAGGATTACTTGAGTCAGGGAGGCAGAGGCTGCAGTGAGCCAAGATCACGCCACTGCACTCCACCCTGGGAGACAGAAGGAGACCCTGTCTCAAAAAAAAAAAAAAAGTTTTTGAAAAAAAGTTGTGTCTGTACTGAATACATAGACTTTTTTCTTGTCATTATTCCCTGAACAATATAGTATGTACACTTAACACCTATGTGCATACTATTTCCATTATATTAGGTATTTAAAGTAATCTAAAGATGATAAAAAAATATAGAGGAAGGGCTGGGTGTGGTGGCTCATACCTGTAATCCCAACACTTTGGGATGCTGAGGCGGGTGGATCACCTGAGGTCAGGAGTTCAAGACCAGCCTGGCCAACATGGTGAAATCCCATCAGTACTAAAAATACACAAATTAGCTGGGCGTGGTAGCGGGTGCCTGTAGTCCCAGCTATTTGGGAGGTTGAGGCAGGAGAATGGCGTGAAGCCAGGAGGCGGAGGTTTGCAGTGAGCCGAGATCCTGCCACTGCACTCCAGCCTAGGAGACAGAGTGAGACTCCATCTCAAAAAGAAATTTTATCACTGTGAGATAACACACTTTTCTTCTTGTCTAAGTCAATTGAATAGAAGTTCTGTTTCTTGTCGCTAAAACATCCTTACTAATTTGGTATGCTAATAGCTGCAGCAGGAACAACAGCCATCAGTTAAAGGGGGAAAACCTGATTTTTTGACCAAGCAGGGGCCTGAGAATTCCTTTCCCTGCGGGTTCAGTGGGGAAGAGGGAGAGAGTATGCAGAAGTGCAGGCGGCCTGAGGCCCTTGCACTCTGAATCTTGTGGCAGGCAGAGAGAGCTCCCATCAGAGGAGGTGCCGCTCCCGGCCAGCCAGATTTCCAACTCCCATTTCCTGTAGGGTCAGCAGAGGTGGAGGATGGGGTAGGCAGAGGAAAGCAGCTTTATTTTCTGAATCAGGATGGAAAACAGATGTCCCAGTACCCCGCTGGTCCCAGATTCACCCTGGACAGAGGCTGGGCCTGTTCTCAGCCCTGACCCATCCACCAACCTCCTGTCCCCCACATCAAGTCCAGATGTGGCTTCTTCCAAGTTCTAATAATAATTTTGATTTGTTGCAGCAAAGCAACCTTCACCCGCTAGCTCAATCCTAAACTTATCAACTCACCATGGAGTAGAGAAGGAGTAACACTATGAAAGCTTTGTAAGGAAACCTGCGTGGGGTAGAGAGGAGTGTGAACTTGAGATTCAGACCAATGTAGGTTCAACCGCAACCTGGTCTTTTACTAGCTTTGTGATCTCAACCATTACATCAGTCATCAACTTCTGTGTAACAAGCCACCACAAAACTTAGTGGCTCAAAATAACGACTGTTTATTTCTCACGGTTCTAAAATTTGGGCAGGGCTTGGCAGGACAGCTTACTTTTTCTCTACATAGTGTTGCAGGGAATTGTGTGTGTGTGTGTTTGTGTGTGTGTGTGTGTTTTGAGACACGGTCTTACTTTGTCACACAGGCTGGAGTGCAGTAGTGTGATCATAACTCATGGCAGCCTCAAACTCTTGGGCTCAAGGGATCCTCCTGCCTCAGTCTGCCAAGTAGTTAGGACTATGGGTACACATAACCATGCCTGGCTAATTTTTAAATTTTCTGTAGAGTCAGGGTCTTGCTATGCTGCCCAAGCTGGTCTCGAACTCCTGGGCTCAAACAATCCTCCCTCTTCAGCCTCTCAAAGTGCTGGGATTCCAGGCACAAGCCATAGTGCCCTGCCCATGGTGTTGTGTTTTGTAAATTAAGACAATGGTGCGTGTGCACGAGCAGAGGAGGGCCATGCAAAATGCATGTCCACCCTGTTCCTTGCCTCCCATCTCTGTATAGATCGTTACTTTTCCTTTCATCTGTCCTTACTCATCAGTAAACCACAGGAAAAGAGTGTTGGTAGAATATATGCACAGCAAGAAGAGAAATTAAAAGATGTTAGTTTTGACCAGGCATGGTGGCTCATGCTTGTAATCCCAGCACTTTGGGGGCCGAGGTAGGTGGATCACCTGAGGTCAGGATTTTGACACCAGCCTGGCCAACATGGTGAAACCCTGTCTCTACTAAAAATACAAAAGATTAGTAAGGTGTGGTGGCACGCACCTGTAATCCCAGCTACTCAGGAGGCTGAGGCAGGAGAATTGTTTGAACCCGGGAAGTGGAGGTTGCAGTGAGCCGAGATTGTGCCACTGCACTCCAGCCTGGGTGACAAGAATGAACCTCTGTCTAAAAAATAAAAAATAAAAAATAAAAAAATAAAAGTTGTTAGTTTTGTGTGGTGTTCCCACTCTTCTGGTAGGAATGAAATATATATGCATATATGACCTATGAAATATGAATTGCATAATTCTGATGATTGTACATATGAGTTAAATGCTCTTATTTGCATTTAAAACTGGCTTTGCCCCATATAAAGTTGAATAGCAAAATTCACACTACCATTTACAAATTTTAACTTTTTAATTAGGGTAGCATTAAATAGCAAGTTAAAAACACTGTGGTGAGTTAAGGGAGAGATACTATCAAAGGCAAGAGAAAGCTTTATATTTTAGTGCCTCTAACAATGTTTTTCTTGCTTTTTGCATAAGGGGCTCCACTTTTTCATTTTGCTTTGGATTCCAAAAATTGTATAACTGGCCCAGAGGCCAGGCCTCTTAAAGCCTATGCCAGAACCGACACAGCATCACTTTTGCCACATTCTGTTGGTCAGAGCAAGTCACAAGGGCAGACCAGAGCCAAGGCAGAGGTAGGGGTATGCAGGTGTGTGTGTGTGGTGGGGAACTGGCTCCACCTTTTGAAGGGAAGAACAGCATTCTAATACAGAGAGGAGAGGAACTGTCGGTGACCATCCATAGGCCATCCCCTTTCTGATCTCATCTTCTCATCTGTAAAATCGGATTGAGGCCGGGCGCGGTGGCTCACGCCTGTAATCCCAGCACTTTGGGAGGCCGAGGCGGGCGGATCACGAGGTCAGGAGATCGAGACCATCCTGGCTAACATGGTGAAACCCCGTCTCTACTAAAAATGCAAAAAATTAGCCGGGCGAAGCGGCGGGCGCCTGTAGTCCCAGCTACTCGGGAGGCTGAGGCAGGAGAATGGCGTGAACCCGGGAGGCGGAGCTTGCAGTGAGCCGAGATCGCACCACTGCACTCCAGCCTGGGCGACTAAGCGAGACTCTGTCTCAAAAAAAAAAAAAAAAAAAAAAAAATCGGATTGATTCCCCAGGGTTGATGGAGAATAAGGGAATATTGTGTTTGCAATTCCTGGAACATGGTGATGCCTCACTCAGGGTTGGTCCCTCCCCTTCTATTTTTTTGGGAGGGTGGGGAATGGAGCCTCGCTCTGTTGCCCAGGCCGGAGTGTAGTGGCACGATCTGGTCTCACTGCAACCTCCGCCCCCCGGGTTCAAACGATTCTCCTGCCTCAGCCTCCCGAGTAGCTGGGACTACAGGCGTGCGCCACCATGCCCTACTAATTTTGTATTTTTAGTAGAGACAAGGTTACACCATGTTGGCCAGGCTGGTCTCAAACTCCTGATCTCAGGTGATCCACCCACCTTGGCCTCCCAAAGTGCAGGGATTACAGGCATGAGCCACTGTGCCCAGCCCTGCTTCTATTTCTTAATCGTGCTTTATAAATGCTTACTGATTTGCTGTCTCATTTCAGTCATTCATTCACTTCATCTTTATTGAGTCCTATGAGTCAGGCACTGTTCTGGGAGCCGGGGATCACAGCTGAGAATAGAATAGACAAAAGTCCTTGCCCCTATGGAGTTCATTTTGACAAGAGAGACAGACAATAAATGAGGCAAACAAATAAAATATGTATTGTGTTGGGAAGTAAAGAGGCCAAGGAGAAGGAAAAAAAATGGTAAGGGGCTAGAGAGTTCTGTGGTGAGGGCCCAGTGTTCGCTAGGGTGACCTGGGAAGGCCTCCCTGAGAGGAAGTCATCTGAGTAAATCCTAAAGGAGGAGCCCTGGGGATGTTCCAGGCAGAGAAACGGCCAGTGCAAGGGCGCCGAGAGGGGAGCACGTCTCAGGTGAGTGAGGGGCAGTGAGGGGTCCCAGGTGGCTGGAGGAGGGAAGAAGGGGAGAGATAAGGGAACTAGGGAGGGCAGATCAGGAAGCACCCCACCCCACCCCTGGCAAAGGACTTTGTCTTTTACTATGAATAAGATGAAATCACAGAGGCTGGCGTGGAGGAGGAGAGCAGTGGCTGCAGGGTAGGCCAAAGACTATAGTGGGAGCAAGAAGAGGCAGGGAGACTGGTGGGAGGGTGGCCTGGCCAGAGGCATCTCTCTGGAGGTGGGAGAAGTGGCTGAATTCTGAACAGTGCTTTGGAGTTAGACAGGACTTTCGTGTCAAATCACAGGAAATCAATTTGGCATGACGAGCAGGTGTTATCAAATCCTCATGTTATAGAAGACAGCATCAAACCTTGGTGAGGCTAGATGACGCGCATCGTGTCACGTAGTTACTAAGCAGTGCCTTTCCGAAGGCAGGAAGGTTGCGGGGTCTGTCTGAAGCTGACAGTAACGGATGTGTGGTCTGCATGTGGGTGTGTTTGTAGGTCTTGCCTTTCTCTAGGTCTCCATATCTGTTGTCGCCCCATCTCCACCCCCCACTGCCACCTGTCAGCTTCTGCTCTTCTTACACGTTGCAGACACATCTTCGTCTTCTCCCAAGCCCATTTCTAAGGGGCCTGTATGTTTCTGGTGCCCAGAGTGTATGTGGGCGACCCTTGTAGCATCGGCATGCCTCATAAGCGCGTGAATGCCCCGGCACGTGTGTTTCTGAGTGTGCGCATTACTTTGCTGTGTGTGAGGTGTATGTGCATACTACTGGCTGTGAGCACCTTTGGATGGGGGGGCTTAAGGGACTGGGTGTGTGCATGAGTGTAAATGTGTGTGTAAATGTGTGAGCACATGGAGGTATCCTCTCACCTCTCTACTCCTTCAAATTTACTCCCATTCTGAAACGCCCAGGTCAAGCCCACTTCTCCAAGAAGCCCCCTCACTTTTCTAGGCCATAAGAAGCTCCCCCTGCTGAATCCCACCACCCCCTCCATCAGAATCACATACTCCACAGCTTTGACTGTTTTCCAGCGGATCTGCCTCCTAGAATGCCAGCTGTCCACATGTGGCAGGGCAAGGTGGGCATGCAGGCGCACATCCCTGCCCCTGTTCAACCATCAGGCTAGACCTCCTGGGGTCACCTCCCCCAGCCCCCCACATGAGTTGTTTAATGGTGCTTTGGAGAAGGAGGGGCAGCAGCCTCAGTAGGGTCTAGTAAGCAGGACTGGCGGCCTCCAGCAGGCAGAGGCAGGTGCGCAGAGGTGGCTGCGTCCTGGGCTCCCTTCCTCCCTGTGGGGAGCAGCTGAGTCTCCAGGCAGCAGGATGGAACTCTACACTGGAGTCTCTCAGTGAGCTCCCAGGGTGGGCTCGTGGGGGTCCTGGGAACACAGAGACTTGGCCCCCTAGAGAGACCTGTGGGCCTCAGGGTAGCCAGTCCCATCCTTTGCTCCCTCCCCTGCACCCTCTAGGGGCCCCCAGCCTGGGCCCCAAAGCAGGGTTCCTTCTGATGTAAACCCCTCTCCTTCTCTTTCCCCTTCTTCCTCCCAGAGCACTGATTCCTCTGTGAACCCTGTGGCCTCTCCTGCAGGTACTACTGGGTCCTTTCTCTTTAATCGACTGGAAATCAGCCCTTTGCCGTTAGCCTGAGTTTCCTGACAGACTAGAGAATCATTTCAGCCATGAGCCAAGTCATCCTCACATGGACCACACTGGAAATCCTGGAGGCACATGGCCAGTTTAGTCTGCCACCCCACCGCCTGCCCTTCCCTCAGTCCTGGCCAGGCTCCTGCCTCAGGGCTTTTGTTCTAGCTGTTTCCTCTGTCTGAAATGTTCTCCCTCAGACTCTGCTTGGCTCTTCCTTCTTCAAGCTCCTGTTGAAATATTGGCCTCTTCATGGGGCCTCGCTGGAGCACCCAGCTTACTATGGTAACCTGAGTGAGGGCACACCCCTGCACCCACCAGCACTCCTCATCTCCCAGCCCTCTCTGCTTCCCCTCTTTCTTTCCATAGAACCCACTGCCTACATAAGGATTATAGAATGTGAGGCTGGGCGCAGTGGCTCACACCTGTAATCCCAGAACTTTGGGAAGATGAGGCAGGAGGATCCCTTGAGGCCAGCCTGGGCAACATAGCGAGACCTATCCTTACAAAAAAGAAATAGAAAATTAGCCAGGCTTGGTGGCACACACTTGTAGTCCCAGCTACTCAGGAGGTTGAGGTAGGGGGTTCACTTGAGCCCAAGAGTTTGAGGCTGCAGTGAGCTGTGATCCCGCCACTGCACTCTAGCCTGGGTCACAGAGGGATACCCTATCTCAAAAAAAAAAAAAAAAAAAAGAAAGGAATGTATTTATTCTGTCTATTATGCCTCCCCAACAAAATGTGGGCCCCACAAGGGCAGGAATCTTTTTTTTTTTTTTGAGACGGAGTCTCACTCTGTCGCCCAGGCTGGAGTGCAGTGGCACAATCTCGGCTCCCCGCAAGCTCCGCCTCCTGGGTTCAAAGGATTCTTCTGCCGCAGCGTCCTGAGTAGCTGGGATTACAGGCAGATGCCATGACGCCCAGCTAATTTTTGTATTTTTAGTAGGGATGGGGTTTCACCATGTTGGCCAGGCTGGTCTCGAACTCCTGACCTCAGGTGATCTGCCTGCCTCGGTCTCCCAAAGTTCTGGGATTACAGGCATGAACCACCACACCCAGCAGAAGGCAGGAATCTTTACTTTTCTCACTGATGTCTCCCCACTGCCCAGAACTTGCCAGGCCATTTTAGGTGCTCTATAGACATTTACTTAGGTTGTCGCTGGCACTGGAGCTGACAGCAGAGAGAAGCTTGAGGGAAGAAGGGGGGTCCTCAAAACCATGGCTGCTCCTCAGAGGGGAGGTGGGGGCAGGGGAAGGAGAGCGGCCAGGCGGACACTGGATCTCTAGACCACCCACCCCACTTGTCCTCCTCCCGGGGGCGTGGGGGCATGTCCGCCCTGCACACGCATGTTGGCGCACGCCTGCGTTCGCTGCATACGTGGCCCCACCTCCCACCTAGTCCATCTGCACGCGCAGCTGACGTGGCTGTGGTTTTGAGGCCCCAGAGGTACAGATTAGCGTCAGGGTGTCTGTCCTCTTCGGCTGCAGCAGCAGGCTGGGGTGGGGACAGGCACCCCCTGCAAGCAAGCACACAGAGGCCTTTCCTCCCTGAGCGTCTTGCACACACATGTGAACAGACAGGTGGTCCCCCAGGCTGGCTGTCCTTAGACCTCAGGCCCAGGAGCTGTGCACCTATCTGTACTAGGCCTTGCTGCAGGGGAACGGGGTTGGGGGGGGGTGCAGAGGAAGTGGCTGCGGGCGCCCTTCCTAGTGTCTGAACTTCCACCTTTAGTATTTGTGCCCGATGCATGGGCGCCCAGCTTTGTTTGTCAGTTCTTTCTTTTGAGGGAAGCGTTATTTCTTTTGTCTTCTCATGTCAAAACCACATCCCTGCAGGACGGGATCCACATTCAGTCCTTAGTGGTGTCGAGCTTGTCTGCCCAGGGCTCCCTCATGCACACACCATGTGGCCAGTCCTGGGGAGCATGCTGGTTCCCTGCTCAGAAACCTGCTGCTGCCAGCTCCAGCCCCGCACTTGGACCCAGTGCTCGAGACCCTGCCCTGCGGCCTTCTCCACCCCAGGCATCCTGCTTTGTGAGGAGATGAGTGTGGCCTTGAGCCAGATGTCCAGGTTCAATGCCAGCTCTGTAGGACTGGCAAGTCACTTAGCCTCTGTGCCCAGGTTCTCTCCCTTGCAGAACTGTTGTGAGAGTTAAGTAGGTTCATACATGCAAAGTGCTTAGCACAACATCTACTGCGCAGGAAAGCTGTCCATTAATATCAGCTGCCGTGATGATCATTTCCTGCCTCAAAGTCAGGAGGGCCGAGAAATGGCCTTGTCAGGGTTTTGCAGCCCAGCTTTGGCCTCCCAGACTGAGCCAGCTGCTTCCAGGTCACCTGGGAGCTTGTTGGAGACTCAGAGTCCCAAGCCACTCTAGGGGTTGTGACACAGCAGCTGCGGGCTGGGCTGGGGTGGTGGGGCTAGGGGCCCCACACTGGGGCCTGCAGGCATCTGTGGGACAGGAATTCCCTGCAAGGCCCTTCCCCAGTCTCAGGCTGGTCCGCCCACCCAAGTCTTTCCACTTCTGCTTCTCCAGATCCCCTGTGCCTTGCAAGGCTCCTTTCCTGCAGGAAGTAGGCTCAGGAACCCTGCCGCCAACACCCCACAACCCGTACTTCCTGGAGCCTCGGTTTCCTCAAGTATGAAAGGGGATAAAAAACGCCCACATCTCAGGATTAACATCAAGCGAGGTCTTAGCTGGAAAGTGCCTGGCCCACGGCAGCCAAGAAGGCTAGTTATTATTACTGCTGTTGGTATTATTGCCCGCACCCTGCACCTGCTGAGCACCTGCATGTTCCTCTGGGTGCCTGGCAGGGTCTAAGTGCCTAAACTCACATCAGGCGTTGGGAAAGACGTGTTGACCAGGGTGGACTCTGATTAACCTTCCACCTCCTTGCCTTGGGCTCTTGGAGCTGAGAGGGAGCACCATGGCTGGAGTCTGAGGGTGGCTGGCCCTCACTACAAACAGCCTGAGTGAAGGAGGAAGGAAGAGGTGTTGAACTGAGTGGCTTGGGCCCCAAAGGAAGTTGAAAGCTAGGCCGCGGAGTGACAGTTCTTGGGGGCCCCACTGCAGCTCCCTGCCTGCCCCACCAGCTGCTGTCAGTGGGGAGTGCACAGGCCCGGGGTGGGTAGAGGTAGGGTCCCAGCCTGGGCCAGCTGCCTGGGCCCTGCCACTGCAGACCTGGACAGCCACCCGAGCTTTGCATCTTGGGGTCAGCATTGCCTTCTCCAGGCTCCTTCAGTGGAAGCCGTTTACCAGCACCTTCTCACTGCACACCCAGGCCCCACCTCGCCCCACCTCGCCCAGGCGCAGCCCTAGAAAATATCCATGAAGCACTCACTGTGTGCCAGGTGGTTTCAGTTCCACAACCTCATTTAATCCTCCACAATTCCTTGACATTTTATAGGAAAGAAAACTGGCTCAGAGAGGCTGAGTCACCTGCTCAAGATGACACAGCTTGTGGGTGGCTGAGTTGGCCTTCCAACCCAGATTCCTGTCATGTTCCTCAAGCCGACAGGTGGGTGAATTTGTGCTGGAAGAGACTGTGCGACTAGGCCTCTTGTTTGTCAGGGAGGAAATAGACAGCCCGCACTGGGAATTGAGTGCCCCAGGCCATGCCGCAGGCTCCTGGCAGAACCAGGATGGGTTATAGAAACTTCTTTTGGCACTGGGTGCCAATGGGAGGGGCTCTGCCGGGAAGGCTTCCTCCTTTGCTGCCTGCAGGTCTCCACTCAGAGGCCACCTCCCCAGAGAGAAGCCTTTCTGGCAGTCCTAACTGAAGTAGGGCACTGTTACCCTCTCCCCCTGGGCTGGCTTCAGTTTTCTTGGTGGCACTTATTGTCACTTGCAGTGTTATGTATTCAATTATTTATTTATTGTTTCTCCCCCATGCTAGAATGTGAACTCCATGAGCTCCAGGAGGATCTGTCATGTTCCCTTGCCTAGAATAGTACCTTGTACAAACTCAACAATTTTTTGTGGAATGAATGAATGAGAGTGCCAGGCGATAAAGAGGCAAGCATGCATGGGGGAAGGTTTGGTGTGATCATTCTGGTGGAGGAGGGAACTGAGAAGTAATTTACAAAAGGGAAGGGGCAGGGCCACTGTGGACAGCCATAGCTTCTGGCACGAAGACTACGAAGTGAATGGTGCCCCCTGCAGTTGGACAGTTCTCAACTTGGACAACAGTCCATGGTGCCCCTACGGGTGGGAAAGGACCATCCCCTCAGCAGGGACTGAGGGAGAAGAGAGCCAGGAATGGGGCAGGTCTGCAGGTGCCTGTAGCGGGAGGAACAGGCTGTTCCCTCTGTAAGGACGCCACGTGGTTGCGGTTAGCAGTTTGCCATCCGGTGTTGTCTCCACAGACAGTTGTCCAACCAGGGAGGGGGCGAGTGCTTTGCTGTGAGCAATCGCTAGTACCTGGAGCACCCAGCGGGCTGCAGGCAGGAAAATCACCCGACACACCCCACAAACACACACCAAACACTGTGGACAAAGATAATCGCAACAGGCAGAGGGGGGCTGTTTCCTGAGCCAGTCCTGGGCTCAGAGGTGGAGGACACTGTGTACTGAGGTCTCTCCCCTGAGCAGGGGCCTCGGTGAGGAACTTGTCACAGCTCTGTGGGCCCGGCCCCCTTCCTCCTCCCCAGCCCCACAGGCCGGGCACAGCAACAATCACCCAGCAATCGCGGGCCGTCTTCAGTGAGTCACCCTGCCCACAGCGAGCCTGGCTGGACGATGTTATCAGCTCCCCTGCTTACTTAATTCCTCAGGTGACATCACCACCGCCTCCGTCTCCTTCTCGGCACTGTAGCCTGCAGCCTGGCATATCCTGGAAGGGAAGGCGGTGGAGGTCTCTTGCCAGAAACTACCAGGGCAGGTACATTGGAACCTTCCGTTCCTTGACCTTTAGCCCCAAGAGGCTTGCCCTAGTTTCTTGCTGTGCACACAGGGGCCTCAGTTTACCTCCCAGGAGATGCTGTCTGCAGTGAAGCCCTGGGAAACGCATGGCGCCCCTACTCTGTGCTCATGCCCTCTCTCCTTGCGGAGAGGGAGTTTCCTGTTGGACAGAGGCCAAGCTGCTCGCCCTTCAATGTGTCCAGTTTATCCTGGGGTTGCACCCCCAAGTCCAGCCTGAGTTCTGTTTTACGTGGACACAGCTGCCTCCTAGCCTCTGTGATGGGCCTTTGGGTTCCCAGGCTCTCCCAGGCTCTCCCAGGCTCAGATGGGGCAGCCTGCTGGCCTTCTATCCACCTCTGTGTCCGGCCACCATGCCCTGGGACTTAGCCCCTCACCTCCTGGGAGCCCAGGCCAGCCCTTCCCTGCCACAGCCTAGCATTCCCTTCTGCATCCCCTCACCTTCACCATTCCCAATACCGACCTGCAGGCCCAGTGGCACATGGGAAGTGCCGTAGGGTCAGTATAGCAGTGACAGAAGTGACCGGAGATGTGTATGGTTCCCTTTCAGCCTGGCCTCCTCCTCTGCATCCCAGTGGGATGAGGGAGGGGATTAGTTCCTCTCCCTGAATTGTCCTACTCTACGTCCTCCCCACCATTTGAGCTGGACAGCAGAGAGGGGAGGCTGAGAGGCCCCAGGGAGGGGCTGAGTGCAGGCCTCCCCAGCCGGACCTCAGTCTGTGATGGGAAGCTGCCCAAGCCTGGCATGCGAGGGAGGCAGTCAGGGGAAGCGGGTGGGGCTGGGCAGGGACAAGAGGCAACCCTCTGAGCTGCCAGCTTCCTCTATGACCCTCAGGGGACAGTTCCTCCAATGGCACTGCCAGAGGCTGGGGAAAGAGGTGTCTGAACACTAGTCACTTTTGCTCTAGTTTGACCAAAACGAATTGTTCCTTAGAAGGAAAAAGAAAAAAACAAAACCACAAAACCCCAAAAACCTCCCCACTGAGGTCATGCTGATCACCCCGTAGGCTGATAAACAAGTCCGGGAGCAGACAGCATCCCTGGGCAGGGTGAGCACCCGCCACCGCACCCTTCCCATGGGCATCGGAGGTCGGCCTCGCCACTGCACACAAACACTGCTGCCCCCTCCACATCCTGGAAGGCTGCAGAATGCTGTTCCAACCTTCTGGAGTGGGGGGACCCAGAGAGAGGTCAAAGCAAGCCTAGGCTCCTCCCGACACATGCCACTCTCACTATACTGCTGTTTCCTCACCTGTTGGGTGGAGGAGCGATTGAGGTATTAAGTGTGAAGGTACTTGGAAGCGTTCACTGGCCAGCCAAGAGGCTGGCCCTGAAGAGAGGGGAAAGGGGAGAGGGAACATTTCAGAGAAGAGATCCCACCTCAATGATCTAAGGTCAGTTGATGACATCTGGCCTCAGATCTGATAGGCTCCCTTTAAGTCCTGAGCTGAGTTCTTATGAATGCTTCTAGTGAAGTGCACACCTCGAGAGTGATTGGTACCATTGCTGAACTTGGCTTGTGGTCTGCTCAGACCCTTGGCTCCTTCTCCAAGTTCTAGAACACAACCTAACCAGATTTAATGGGTGTTCTTACTGTTGTACTTCCCTCGTTGATTGCAGACTAAGCTCAAATTCTAGTCCATCCTGATTGCTTCCCTCAGTTGAAGAGTACAGCCTGACTTTAGCTCTAGTTTGAGCCCTTATTCTTCTCTTATTTTCTTTTTTTTTTTTTTGAGATGGAGTCTCACTCTGTCATCCAGGCTTGAGTGCAGTGGCATGATCTCAGCTCACTGCAACCTCCGCCTCCCGGGTTCAAGCGATTCTCCTGCCTCAGCCTCCTGAGTAACTGGGATTACAGGTGTGCACCAACGTGCCTGGCTAATTTTTGTATTTTTAGTAGAGATGGGATTTCACTACATTGGCCAGGCTAGTCTTGAACTCCAGCCCTCAGGTGATCCTCCTGCCTCGGCCTCACAAAGAACTACCACTCCTGTCCTGACGGCTTATCCCTCTTTAACTCTGAGCTCAAAGCTCCCGTCCACTTCCAGAGCCCCGTACATGCCTTACACTCATTTGTCCGAAACCAAAGTTGTCTTTCTCTTACCAGTGCATTCCTCCACTTGAATGCTGCATCTTAGCTCACAGTCACACTCCCCATCATCCACACCAGAGGCTGAGCCACCCCTGACCACCGCCTTCTGTCCAGTGTGTCTTATTGGCTCTCTCATCTGGTAGGTTCTAACGCTTTGGTGTCTTAAGGCTTCATCCCCTCTTCCTCATTCCTCTCCACCCCTCAGTTTCTATAGTAATTTAGATCCTCATCTCTTTCCTTAAGAACAACCAGTGGAACCAATCAGAACTCCGAGGCCATCCTCACACAGCTGCCAGGGGCTTTTTTCTGATGCCATGGTGCCCTCCTCTCTTGGTGGCTCCCTGCCTGCCCCTCTAGCTTCATGCTCTGACCCTGCTGGGCGCAGACCATGTGCATCTGGAAACAGCTGGGCCTAACTGCTTCATTAGCTATGCTCAGGCTGCTGGCAAGGCCCTCCCCTCCTCCCCGTCGCCCTCCGGTGCCTCCTCCAGGAGGCTTCCCTGACTGAAGACACATGGCTAGTGCTCCTTCTTCTGTGCCCCTACCCTGTCCACTTCCTGCTGAGCATGCTCCTCCCTCGGGTGCCTTCCCAGTTACAGACTCAGTCCCTACCCTGGCCGCAGACAGGGCCTTCTTCTCTCTACCTAGACTGCAGCCCCACCAACCCTATGTGGTGGCTATGTGCCAGGCAGACCTGGAGTGGGTATCCCGTTTTACCCACTTCCCACTGGGGACCTCAGACAAGTGACTTTCTCTCTCTAGGTCTTCCTTTCCTCATCTGTCAAATGGGAGGATAACATAACCTGTGTCCCAGGATGGGTGGTTGGGCCTGGCACACTGTGAGGGGCAGCACAGGGCGTCCATGCGGCACCCGCTGTTGTGATGAATTGCTAGGACCTGGGAGAAAGTGCAGAGGGACCAGGGCTCCCCAGCACAGTCCTCCTGTTCTTCCCCTTTCTGGTTGTCTGCTCTCTCCACCCAGAAGAGGGCTTGGGCGAGGTCACCTCTTCCCCTCTGCAGCACTTCCTCCCCAGGACCCAGTGCTGTCCACACCGGCGGCAGGGTCCAGTGTTAGACTCGTTCTCCTCAGCCGGGGACGGTGTGGGCTGCCACACTCCTCTCCCTGGCTGCAACTGCAGTGCTTTGCTCAATAAGGCCCCAAGGGTTGCTGCAACCAAACAGGGACTGAGCCGCTGAGGTGACACACAGTTCGCCAGTGGCTGCTAGCTCCAAAGTCCAGATGCTATGCACTCTGCCCTGCTGCTGCCCCTTCTGCCTTTCTTTTGGCATCAGAATGACCTTAGTCTCCTTATCTGCAAAATGGGCATAATAATTGCTTCTCTTGCTTCCTCAGCCAGAGGACAGGGAGAACAATGGGGCTGGGCTGGGAAGTTGTGAGAAAGTGAAGACCTCGCTGTGTGCAAGGCAGGCGAGCCTGGCTGGGGCGGGGGACATGACAGGAGGAACTGCAGGGAGACCTCACCACCCATCCAGCCACCTTCCATCGTTGGCCAGGGCCGCGTGTCTGAGTCCACAGCGCCCCCTGCTGGCTAGTCGGCCCAGAAGCTCCCTGTGGGCAGCACCAGTCCCACACAGCATTTCCCCTCAGGGACCACGGGGAAGGAGCGGCCCTGCCCTCAGGGAGCCCCATTGGAGGAAGGACGTGCATCCAGACCTCAGGCAGCCCAGACGGGGCGTGGGGAGCCAGGGCTTTTGTCTGAGAAGGGAGCTCCCGAGGCCAAGGAGCGTACCATTCTGCTCTGAGGAGCCTGCTGAAATCCTTCTGCCGAAGGTCTACTGCCCGCCAGGAAGCCAGTGGTCAGCTCCAAGTCCAGCAGCCACACCTTGATTAGGGCTGCCCCCCACCCCGCTCCCATCCCACATGTACTGTGAAGGGGGGACATTGGGCAAGGACAGACCCTGACAAGTCAGGCTGGGGTTGGTCAGGTCCCTGGCTCGCCCTCAGGCTGGGCCCCCGTTGGCATCAGCGGTGGTGCTCCCAGCCCTCCGGAGCCCAGGCGCCTTCCTCCCCCGTCGGACCTTTTCTCCAACTCAGTGGCTTCATCATCTCAGCTTTTCCTTAGCCTGGTTCTGTGCTGGGTACTGGGGATTCTGGGAGGAGAAGCCCCTAACTGGCCCTCTGGGATCTCAGACATGCCCTTATCCCCTACCCTACCATGCCCCTTCCCTCCTTCCTCTTCAGTGTCTTCCCTGCTCCCTGGGCTCCAGGACCTGCTCTGGGAGGAAGGCAGCTGGGGCAAACAGACACCCCCTAGATTAAAATCCAGCCAGCGGTGGCCATCCTTCCAGGATGCTCTCCCAGTCATCCCACATCCTGGGCTCTTGCTTACTGTCTTTGAGACTTTCCCCTCAAAATCTCTTCTCCCCCAACTGCCTACATAAGTCCCCAGTGGAATTTCACCTCCTCCAGGAAGCCTCCCTGGCTGGATCTCAGCCTCTGTGGTTTTTCCCAGCTTTAGACTTTTTCCGGATCTTTTGGCACACACTGCTTTATCCTATCTGCCCATAGTAGATGCTCCATGCCTCACAAAGGAAGATCTATGGCACCTTCTTCCTTGCACCCCTGGGAAGACCCAGGAGACAGTCTCTACATGCTCACTTAAGCCCATTTAAGTCAGTGGTTTTCAACGGGGCACAGTTTTGTTCCCAGGGGACAATTATCTCAATGTCTAGAGATAATTTTGATGGTCACAACTTGGGGAGGGGGCGGTGCTACTGGCATCTAGTGGGTGGAGATCAGGGATGCTGTAACACCCCACAACGCACAGGCAAGCCCCTACCCCAACAAAGAACTGCCTAGCCCAATATGTCAGCAGTGCCCAGGTTAGAAATCCTGATCGAAATAAATTCATAGATTGAGGTATAAATATAGCGTCCAAGAAGAGGCAATGGCTCAGGCAGGAGCAAATCATCCCTCTGAAGGAGACAGAGAAGGAGCCTCCCCTCCATGTGACCATCACAGTCTCAGGCCCCTCCCACGCCCTTTCCTGGGCTGGTAGTGTCTAAGTGGAGGCTCACCTGAGCTAGAGGAGGAGGAGCCAGGGTCTGTCTAGAGAGTCTGTAGGGGAAGTGGGCTCTGTGTGAGCAGGTCTTTGGGAACAGGCTTGGCCTCAGTTTAGTCATCTGTAAAATGGGAATAGGTGGCCCCTTCCAGTTCTAATGGTTTAGGGTTCTAAACTGAGTCTCAGATGTGCACAATTCATTTTTCCCTCTGCTGATGGGCAGGACCCCTCCAGCAGAGCTGAGGGTAGAGTACAGTCTCTGGACCCCTTCACCAGATGTGTGGGGTTATTGTGGCTATAATTGCCCTTCAGGAAACAGCTGTGAGAACAAGAATGCTTTGATAGGTCCCATCAAAGCTTCCTTCACATCTCCTGGGGACTGACTGGGTGGGGGCGCATGAAGAACTTCCAGCTGGGAGCAGCTGTTGGCCAGGCCCTATGCAGAGGTGGAGGCTTCGCCGGGTGGCCCCACTGTAGTTGGGGTTAAGAATGTCCCAGAGACTAGTCATCCTGAGACAGGCCTCTCTGAGGGCTCTTCAGGGGCCGTCTCTGTGCCCTCCTGGGGTAGGCTCGGGTGATGCAGGGTGCTTGGCTGCAGAGCAGAGGTGGCACTCTCCTGGTATGAAAACCTCTTGTGCCACAAGGGGCCTAGCTCTGGCTCCCTGGGGCAGGGGTCCACACAGAGGGCAGGGGAAAGTGAGCCCACAGAGCCCCTCTCACGCCTCTCAGAGATAACCTGGTCTCTGGTTATCGAGGGGACCTGAGCAC
This sequence comes from Theropithecus gelada, assembly GCF_003255815.1. NCBI lineage: Eukaryota > Metazoa > Chordata > Mammalia > Primates > Cercopithecidae > Theropithecus > Theropithecus gelada. Next base: position 63,605,237 of record NC_037681.1, on the reverse strand, counting down.
CTCCCTGCCCGGATCTCACAGACCTGCCTTATGGAGGCGAGCTCTATCCGGGGTCCACACCTGACCAGGAAGTGATTGGCCGTGGAGGAGAATACGCAGAAGCCTCTCTGCCAGTCAAGGCCTTTTTAGCACTTTCCACAAGGAAATTGTTGCCTAAGCAGCCCCTTCTGCAAGTGGGGTGTGTGTATGGGCATGTGCCTGTGCAAACTGGCTGCACCGCGGCTGGGCTGGAACATCCCTGGGTCCTATCATGCGGCTCTGCACGTAAGGCTGTATTTTGGAGTTGGCCCTGGGCCAGGTGCTGGAGTCTCCACTGAGACGTTGAACTCCTCCGAGCCTCAGCTTTCTCGTCTATGTATGGGCACAGTAATAGTTCCTACCTTATAGATGGTTGTGAGGGTCAAATGAGGGAACGTATGTTAAGCATTTAGTGTGGTCACTGGGGCATAGATTGTGCTCAGTGAGTGCTGGCAGGGGCTTTTGCTGCTGCTGTCATCATCATCATCACCACCATTTGAATGAACATCTTGATTTCCAGAATCCAACTTTTAGGTGATCTATTGCTTTAGCCCGATGTGAAAAACAAAGTACTGTCTCGCTTTCCCCACCACCCCCCTGCCTTCCAAGCAGCTTGCAGAGGCAGGTGGGAGAAGCTTTAGCCCAGGAACACCTTGGACATTTGGGGTACGGGATGAGGACCACAGATGTGGGGTGGCTGGGGATGGAACTGAGATTGGCTGTGTTCCTGTCGCCTTCGGGGAGTGTGTGTGAGAGTTTGTGTGGTGAGTGTGTGAGGGTGCAGGAGTGTGGTCTGCACCCTGTCTGTGTGTGTGTCTGTGTGGGGCATGCATGCATGCTCTGGGTGAGGAGGCATGTGTGCCGGGTGTGCACCATGTAGGAATGCTTCTCAGTCCGTGTGTGTCAGGGCTTCTCTGCATTGATCCCCTCTGGGTTTCTCTGCCCCACTGCTCCCCAACTGAGTGCATCTGTGCTTCTGCTGCTGTGTGTGGGTACCTGGCCCTTGGGTCCTTTCTAACAGTGCCCTGCTGGGCTGATTTGTGGGAGCTTCTGCTGCATGAGAGGGCTCCAGGGCTGAGGTGAATGGAGGCCGCACAGGCCTGCTGCTTCAGGAGGACTGAGTGCGGAGGCCTTCTGGGTCTGGAAACATCCTTCTCATGCTAGTAGAAGTTAAAGAATCTTCTTTCCTGGAGTAAAGACTCTCGGGTTCCTAATTCCGAGCCACGATGGAGTTTAGAGTTCCACCCTGGACTAGTTCTCTCATTTTACGGCTGGGGATCTGAGACCTAGCCAGGGATGGGGCATGGCTTGAGGTGTGGGCCGTGGGGGGAATGGGCTGCTGTTGGGAACCTCGCTGGCCCTATTCCCTACCCTGAATAGTGTCTTTCCGGGGCCAGACGCTGTGCAGAGGTAGAAGTCTCAGCAGAGAATCTGGGTTCTCTCTCACCAGAGAATCTGGCACAGATTCTTCTGGGCATGGCAGGGACTTCTCTGGGAACGGGCTCCTAGAGCGTAGCATTCCTGATAAACAATGAATAACTTTTTAGTATAGTATGTTGTAAATATTGCATGGAACATATTTATACTAAAAATTATTCATTATTTGTTTGAAATTCAAATTTAACCTGGCATTCTTATTTTTATTTGCAAAGTCTGGTAACTTAGCGCTAAATGGGCTAAGAGGCTGGGGGAGAAGTAGGGAGACCCAGCCAGCCATGTTCCGCTCTGGCCAGCAAATTCAGGGCAGCTCCAATCAGCTCATGCCTGTTGAGTGATTCCTGGGGCTCAGCCTCGTGCCGGGAGCATGGGGCTTACTCAGTCTGAGGCCCAAGGCTTCTCTGCCTACTAGATCCACATGGTCTAATTCAGTGGACCTAAATGGTGGGGCCAGGGAACCAGACTGGCTTAGGATAGCTTTCCTACCGATGTGGCTGCTGTGTTTCAAACGTTAGGAGATACTATTGTAATGAATAAAATGCACATTTGTTCCAAGGCAAGCATTGCATAAGGGCTGTTGCTATTAAAACTTTTTCTTGGCCGGGCGTGGTGGCTCATGCCTGTAATCCCAGCATTTTGGGAGGCTAAGGTGGGCAGACCACCAGTTCAGGAGATCGAGACCATCCTGGCTAACACGGTGAAACCCCATCTCTACTAAAAATACAAAAAATTAGCCGGGCCCGGTGGCGGGCGCCTGTAGTCCCAGCTACTTGGGAGGCTGAGGCTGGAGAATGGCATGAACCCAGGAGGTGGAGCTTGCAGTGAGCCGAGATCAAGCCACTGCACTCCAGCCTGGGAGACGGAGTGAGACTCCATCTCAAACAAACAAACAAAAACAAAAACCTTTTTCTCAATCCGGAGAATACCAAAAGCATAGTTACTAGTGGAGAGGGACACATTTAGGGGTGTGATTTTCTACTGAAGAGTGTGAGAATTCTAGGACTTGACCTTTCATGTACCATAAACCCCATGGCCATGTGGTGAAGCCTATGGATGGACCCCTTCTTGGAATAATGTTTTCAGATGTGTAAAATGAAATTCACAGGGCTGCAGAAGAAACCAATGCTACTAAAATACTCTTACCAAAGCATTAAGAAAACAGCTCTGATATAGTAATATGTGTGCTTCTTTATTGACACCTTAATGGTGATCATTTTAAAGTGGCGATGAATATAAATGATATTTGAAAAGACGTGCAACAACTCTGACGTGATTTAAAAATGTCTGTGATTTCGACTGGACTGGTGACAAAGCTTCAGGTTCTGCAAATACAACTGGAGATTTTTCCTACATCCATATTGAAAGGAAAGGCTACCTTTCAGCTGGAGCCTAGTGAAAACAAAAATACATTTTTTTACCATCTGAACTCATGAATGGCAGCATCATAGGAAAGGTAGAAAAGAGAAAAAAGGAATAAAACAACCCCCACATTCATGGACCCCTGAATTCTATTCCCAGACCTCTGGGTGAGAAGGGGCATCTGTAAACCCCAGGTTAACAGCATGTGCTGTCAAGGAAAACCCACAAGAGGATTAGAAAAGAGTTCAGGCAAGAGTCGCTCATGTGCAGAAGTGGGGTGAAATCAGACAGGAACATGATGGGCAATCTACAGGCATGGGCCAGTGTGTAGGGGGCTCCGTGGCTGCCCACAGGACCCAGGAAAGACACAAAGTATGCTCCTACCTGCACTGCCTGACCCAGTGCTGCAGACCTTGGGTTAAGCATTGCTCTCCAAGGTCCTTGCTGTGTGGGCAGACCCTGTCCTTCCTGAGCAACCAGCCACGGGTTGACACTGGGGGATCTGGGCTGTTCTGGGGAGAAGGTCCTGGAGGGAAGGAGTCAGGCAGAGCTGCTGACCAGGTGAGACCAGAGACCCTGGTTCGGAGAGGTGCTGTGGGCAGCTTTGGAATGAGGGGGAGGGAGGCAGGAAGGGTGGGGGGCATATTCAAGCCAGAGCTGGGTTTTGTCTTCACGGGTAGGAGTGCCCAGGATGAGATGCACATGAGAGGAAACCATGAGGAAGATTCTGGAAATCTATGCCTTTTGCCTCCTTCCTGAACTTCCTCTCTCTCTCCCCTCCTCCCACCTGGAATCAGGATCCAATTTCCTCTTTTTTCAAAATACAATTCAAAACAGATTTAATCTCAGAGGATTGTTCTGTGAGAACCTGTGGAAGCAAGTTGTTGCTGAGGTTGTAAGATAAAAATAAAAAGCTCTGAAAAATAAAAAGCTCATTCGGCACGTGAAGTGACTTGAATCCCTGGCTGCCGGTCACCTGTGTCCTGCCTGGACATCAGCTAGGGCCACATCTCAGGGTTAGTTTCCCTCCCCTGCCCCTTCCTGTCCTAAAGTGGTCCCAGTCCATGGGGACCTTTCAGAAATTACCACCTAGAAACCCTAAATTTGGAAAGGGCCTAGCACCCTGTGACCTGTGATAATCCTCATGGCAGAGGCTAAGCATGAAGATTCCCAGGCCCCTTCCAACCGAATGAATTGGAATCTCCTAGCGGCTTTTGGGGATTCTGCTGCAGCTGGTGCGTGAAGTCTACCCCGGGCAGGCCTTGTCCCTGGCTGGCAGCTTGCTCAGTGAGCTCCTGGAGGTGGTCTGTGTTGGGGGCCTTTCTTTATGCAGTGTGTCAGAGAGAGGGCTTCAGGACAGAACTTTTAAGCTCTTGAAAACTGTCTGTTGATAGCCACAATCATTCTGAAGTGCAGTGAGATGGGGTGGGGTAGAGTAGGGTGGGTGTTGCCCAGTGTGTGAGATGTGGGATTCTTTGGTGCCAGGTGACAGAGGGTCAGCGCTGATACAGTAGAATGTGTTGGAGTCGCCTGACAGGGGTTGTCTGAGACACTTCTCAGGTGGTGTAGCAATGATGCTCCTGACCTCCCATCACTCAAGGCCAAGGGACACAAAGGACACAAGGGACACAGGCAGTCCCACAGAAAGGAGGGCTTTCCATTCCTCTGGAACAAACTGTGATCCACTGTGGGCAGCCTGCATTTATGGTCCTAGACACTCAAAGCCCTTCTCTTTAAGCTTTAAATTCCTACCAGGCCAGTATTTCCAGAACTTTTTGAGCAACATTACTAAACCATGGAATGTAAGAAGTCTCCTCCCACAAACACACAAAACTAGTAATTTTTTTTTCTTTTTGAGACAGGGTCTTGCTCTGTCTCCCAGGCTGGAGTGCAGTGGCCCAATCATGGTTTACTGCAACCTTGACCTCCCAGGCTCAAGTGATCCTCCCACCTCATCCTCCTGAGTAGTTAGGACTATAGGTGCATGCCACCATGCCTGGCTAACTTTTATATTTTTTTGTAGAGACAGGGTCTCGTTATGTTGCCCAGGCTGGTCTCTAACTCCTGAGCTAAAAGTGATCCTACTGTCTTGGCCTCCCAAAGTGCTGAGATTACAGGTGTGAGTCGCTGTGCTTGGCCAAAACTGGTAACATTTTTAGTTTAAAATTTATGTTGAGGCTGGGTGCAGGGGCTCACACCTGTAATCCCAGCACTTTGGGAGGCTGAGGTGGGTGGATCACAAGGTCAGGAGATCAAGACCATCCTGGCTAACACGGTGAAACCCTGTCTCTACTAAAAATACAAAAAAATTAGCCGAGCATGGTGGTGGTTGCCTGTAGTCCCAGCTACTCCGGAGGCTGAGGCAGGAGAATGGCGTGAACCTGGGAGGCAGAGCTTGCAGTGAGCTTGAGATCGTGCCACTGCACTCCAGCCTGGGCAACAGAGTGAGACTCCGTTTCAAAAAAAAATTTTATGTTGAAAAATGCATTAATATATGTATGAAAATTATAAATATGTGACTACACTTATCATCATATGATCATCTGCCTTTACAAAATGGGACACTATCAGATGTCAGGAATTCATATTAAGGCTTGCTCAATGCATGAATGATGTTGAGAATTCTGTGATCTCTAATACATTTCAGAAGTGTTATACTGGTCTGTGAGATACTTGAGGACAAGAGTCAGGACTAGTGTCCCCTCATATCTTGGGGTGAACTGTTATATTGGTAGCCCCCAGTGAATAATACCTTTTGACATTCATGCCCTTGTATCATTGTCTTCCCCTCGTGGGCTTGAACATGTAACTTGCTTTGGACAATGTAACATTGATAAGCATGATGCAAGTATAGATCTAATAAGCACTTGCTTCACGTCTTACAGCTTGTCCTATTGGAATGCTCTCAAGGAATCTAGCCACCTAGCTAGCCACCTGGGTAGATTCATGAATGATGAGACAGCACATGGAGAGAGAAAGGCCATGTGGAGGAGCCAAGGCACCAGATATTTTAGTGCAGCCATTTTGGACTTTTTAGGCTAACTCAGTTGAATGAGCGGCACTAAGATGCCAGCTGGAGCAGAAGAACCAACCAGCTGAGCCCTACTCGAATTCCTGATGCACAAAATCATGAGAAATATTGCTGTTTTAAGCCACAAAATTTTGGAGTGATTTGTTATACAGCAACAGATAACTGAGATACTTGTAATAGGTGTGTAATAAATGTGTATGAAATGACTGAATGGCAAATCACAATTCTAGCCCTGGTGCTAATCTCTTACATTGGTCTTGGATACTCATTAAGCCTTGATCACATCTATTTTCTGGTATGATTCCTCTGATGGTTAATCTTATGTGTCAACTTGACTGGTTCACAAAGTGTCCAGATATTTGGTCAAACATTATTCTGGGTGTTTTATGAGGGTGTTTTTGAATGGGATTTACAATTAAATCTGTAGACTAAGTAAAGCAGATTGCCCTCCATAATGCAGGTGGGCCTTATCTAATCAGTTGAAAGTTTAAGTAGAACAAAAGGTTGACCCTGCCCTGAATAAAAGAGAATTCTGCCTGATAAACCTAAAATTGGAATATTGGCTCTTCCTGATTCTGCAGTAGTCTGCTGGCCTTCAGATGGAAACTGAGACATTGGCTCTGCCAATTTTGAACTTGCCACCCTCCATAATTGCTTGAACCAATACCTGATTCTCTCTCTCTCTCTCTCTCTGTCACACACACACATACACACACACACACACACGTTCCTTGACTTATGATGGGGATATATCTCAGTAAACCCATCATAAGTTGAAAATATCATAAGTCAAAAATGCACTGAATACACCTAACCTACCAAACAGCACAGCTTGGCCTGGGCTAATTTAAATGTGCTCGGAACACTTACATTAGCCTACAGTTGGGCAAAAATCATCTGGCAATATAGTAAACTGTAGAATATAAGTTGTTTGCCCTCATAATTGTATGACTGATTGGGAGCTGCAGCTCACTGCTGCTGCCCAGCATCATGAAAGAGTATCATACCGCATATTGCTAGCCAGGAAAAGATCCAAATTGAAAATTTGAAATATGGTTTCTACTGAATGTATATTGCTTTTGCACCATCATAAAGTGAAAAACATCATAATTCTGAACCATCATAAGTTGGGGACCATCTATGTATACATAGGAGACATATGTATACATATCTCCTATAGGTTCTGTTTCTCTAGAGAACCCTGACTAATATAGATTTTGCTACCAAGAGTGGATGCTACTATAACAAATACCTAAAAATGTGGAAGTGGCTTTGGAATTAGATAATGGGCAAAGACTGAAGAGTTTTGAGGTGCATGTTAGAAAAAGCCTAGATTGCCTTGAAGAGACTGTTGGTGGAAATACAAACATTAAAGGCAATTCTGGTGAAGGCTCAGAAAGAAAAGAGTTGTAAAGAAAGTTTCTATCATCTAAGAGAATACATGTCATCATCATAAACAGAACGTTGGTAGAAATATGAACATTAAATGTGCTTATGGTAAGGTCTCAGAAATGAGGAGCATAATGTTGGAGACTGGTGAAAAGGCAATCCTTGTTATAAACTAGTAAAGAACTTGGCTGAATTGTGTTCAGCCAAGGTAAAACTTGGGAGTGATGACCTTGGATATTTAGCATAGGAGATTTCTAAGCAGAGTGGTGAAAGTGTAGCCTGGTTTCTCCTTACTGCTCATAGTAAAATGCAAGAGGAAAGAGATAAGTTGAAGGCATTGTTGTGCAAAAAGGAACCAGAATTTAAAGATTTGAAAATGCTCAACCTGTCCATATTTCAAAAAAAGAGAAAACACATTTCTCTGCTTGGTACAAACACCAAAGGCCTGTCTGGACAATCACTCCATGAAAAGATTCCCACGAACTTAACCATCTCAGCTTCAACCAGCTCAACTGAAGCCAGGAATAAAGATGGGATTATACTAGCAGAAACACTTCCAGCTGGGACTAAAGAAAACAGAGAAAATAGAACAGAATGAAAGAAGGCTGTTGGACTTCTGGGATTCTACAGGACAGGACAATAGAGTTATCCAGCTTTGAACATGTGTTATCCTTCAAGAAAAGGGAAGAATGACCCCTGAAGACAATTTGGAGATTATCAGGGCTGCCACTCACACCCCAGGCCCAGGGGCATGGTTGTTTTTTCCTATTTTTAGAGAGCATGGCCACCTTCTTGGTTTCAGTGGGCCAAAATGTTGCCCAGTGCCTCAGGGGCAAGATGACTAGCAGAGCTGCAGAATGGGGTCTACCACCTAGGGTGGTGGGGGTGATGCAGCTGCCCAGTGGGCAGAGCATTCAGCCAAAGAGGATTATTCATTCTTTTTTGTTTTTTTGAGACAGGGTCTCCTTCTGTCACCCAGGCTAGGGTGCAGTGGTGTGATCATGGCTAACTGCAACCTTGACCTTCTGGGCTCAAACGATCCTCCTGCCTTAGCACCCCTACCCCTGAGTAGCTGGGACTACAGGCGTGCACCACCACGCCTGGCTAATTTTTGTATTTTTTATAGAGACAGAGTTTCACCATGTTGCCCAGGATGGTCTTGGACTCCTGAGCTCAAGTAATCCTTCTGCCTTGGCCTCCCAAAGTGCTGGGACTACAGCCTAATGGACTGCAGATCTAATGGAATTTTCCTTGCTAGGTTTTGGATTTGTTTGGGATCCATTGCCCCTTTCTTTCCAATTTCTCCCTTTTGGAATAGGGATGCGTATTCTATGCCTGTCCCACCATTGCATTTTGGAAGCACATAAGCTTGTCTGGTTTCATAGGTTCACAGCTGGAGAGAATTTTGCCTTAAGATGAATCATACCTCAAGTCTCATCCATACCTGGTTTAGATATTCAGTGAGACTTTGGACTTGGAATTGATGTTGGAATGGGTTAAAACGTTTGGGGGTGCTGGGATGGAGTGAATGGATTTTGCATGAGAGAAGAATATGAATTTTAGGGGGCCAGAGAATGGAATGTTTTGGAGTGAATTGTATCTCTCCACCAGGTCACATGTGAAAGCTCTGACCCCCAATATGACCCGATTTGGTGATAAGATCTTTGAGGAAGTAATTAAGGTTAAATGAAGCTGAGCATGGTGGCTCACGCCTGTAATCCCAGCACTTTGGGAGGAAGTGGGCAGATCGTTTGAAGTCAAGGGTTCGAGACCAGCCTGGCCAACATGGCAAAACCCTGTCTCTACTAAAAATGCAAAAGTTAGCTGGGTGTGGTGGGGCTTGCCCATGGTCCCAGCTACTCAAGAGGCTGAGTTAGGAGAGGCAAAGTTTGCAGTGAGCTGAGATGGCGCCACTGCATTCCAGCCTGGGTAACAGAGTGAGACTTCACCTCAAAAACAAACAAAACAAACAAACAAAAAGGGTTAAATGAGGTTCTAAGTGTGGGGTCCTAATCTGATAAATTGGTGTCCTTATAGAAGAGGGGGAAGCGCCACAGCTCTCCTCTCTGCATGCATGCACCGAGGGAAGAGACTGAGAGGGCACAGTGAGAAGGAGCAATTCAAGGAGAGAGGCCTTATCAGAAACCAACCCTGCTGGCATTTTTCTTTTTCTTTCTTTCTTCCCTTCCCTTCCCTTCCCTTCCCTTCCCTTCCCTTCCCTTCCCTCCCATCCCCTCCCCTCCCCTCCCCTCCCCTCCCCCTCTCTCTCTCTCTTTCCTTCCTTCCTTCCTTCCTTCCTTCCTTCCTTCCTTCCTTCCTTCTTTCCTCCCTCCCTCCCTCCCTCCCTCCTTCTCTCTCTCTCTCTCTTTCTTTCTTTCTGTCCTTCTTTCTTCCTTTCCTTCTTTTTTTTTTTTTGACAGAGTCTCACTCTGTTGCTGGGTTTGGAGTTCAGTGGCGTGAACTCGGCTCACTGCAACTCTGCCTCCTGGGTTCAAGTGATTCTCCTTCGTCAGCCTCCCGAGTTGCTGGAATTATAGGCGCCCACCACACCTGGCTAATTTTTTTCATGTTTTTTGGTAGAGATGGGGGTTTCACCTGTTGCCCAGGCTGGTCTTAAACTCTTGACCTCAAGTGATCCACCTGCCTCAGTCTCCCAAAGTGCTGTGATTATAGGCATAAGCCACCATATGCAGCCCCATGCTGGCATTTTGGTCTTGGACTTCCAGTCTCCAGAAGTGTGAGAAAGTACATTCTTGTTTAAGCCACCCAATCTGTGGTATTTTGTTATGGCAGCCCAAGCAGACAAATACAACTCCCCACAGCAATTTGCAGAGGAGTCATGAAGATTTAGATCTCAATTCTAGCTTTCATTGATTCATTCATTCAGCCAATATTCAAGTTCTGCTATGTGCTGGACACTGTCTACTGATTTCTACACCCACTGGGTTTCAATAGTGAGCAAAATGGACATGGTTCTCGTCCTCAAGGAGCTTAAAATCATGTGAAGGAGACATATTCATCAAATAATTACTCAAAGAGACATAAAATAATAACAGCAATGAGTGCTGTAGGAGGATGTCGCCTAGTGAAGGAGGTCAGGGAAGTTTTTGAAGAAGTGACACCAGACCTGAGATACAAAAAGGGTGATTAGGAGTCAACCAGGTGAAGACAGGGAGGAAGAGTTTTCCATGCAAAAGAAACAGCATGTGCAAAGAATGATTCTACCGAGGAGGAGGCTGGTGGGTGTTCAGGGGACTGGAAGAAGGCTGCCATGACTGAAATGGAGAGAAGAGGAGCAGAGTGGGCGGGGCTTGAGAAGAAGCTGGATCGCACAGGCCAGGCAGACCATGCCCAGCATGTCTTTGTCATAAGAGCAGTGGGAAGCCATTGAGCTGGCTTAACCTGGGAGTTGGCATGGCTAGATTTGCATTTCCAAAAAGGCGCTAGAGGCTGCCTTGGGGGTGAGCATGGTGGAGTGGAAGAAGACTTGTATGGGGACTGACAAGGACGCTCCTGCAGGAGTCAGGGGAGGCATGTGGGGGCCTTGGACCAGGGTGGTGGCAACAGAGATGGAGGAAAGGGCAAGATTGGAGAATGATTTATTAAGGCAAAAAAACAGGACTTTGGTGCCCAATTGTCTATAGGAGGTGAGGACAAGAGAGGAGCAGGGATGATCTGCGGTTTCTGGGTTGAGTACCCAGGTGGGTGGTGGTGCCATCTGATTAGAGAGAGAAGATGGGGAAGACCACATTAGGGCTGGGGGCAGCTACTTACCAATTGCATGAACTTGGACAGGTTACTTTTAAGCCCCTGTGTGCTTCAGTTTCCCCATCTGAGATGAGTGATGTGAGATGATATTTGTAGAGGATCTGCTGGGAGCAGCTGCTCCTGCATATCAAGCTTTCTGATCTTTTCCTCTGTGAAGTAGCCTGGGCAGTTGCTATTGTTCCATTTCCAAGGATGAGGAAGCTGAGTCTGCAAGACTGGAGTCTTGCCCAAATTTGCATACTTTGAAACCAGGCTTACAGGCAGGTGGTGGGAGGAGCCTACCCTCCCTGCCGGTCTGCTTTCAACATCAGCTCGCAAAGCCTAAGAGCAGAAATTATTCATCCATAAGTTACTCAGCCTTCACTGGAGGTCTGGTATGGGTGGGGAGGAGGGAGCATAGTTCAGGTGAGAAATGCAATTAGGGGAGGGGACAGAGCAGAGTTGGAGTGAGTAGGGTGAAATTTAATTTTAAGCACCAAATTCATATCGTAGCCAATTTCCCAAATGTGGGCTGCTCACAAAGTTTCTTTTTTCACTCACATAAAGGCTCAGATGCTGTGACTGGCTGGCAGCCTTCCTCTGAGTGGAGATTCAGGCACCCAGGCTCCTTCCACCTTATGGCTCTGCTGTCTCTAGGCCATGAGGTCAGGCAGTAGGGGAAAGAGAGGTGGATGAGGCACATCTGCCTAACATCTTCAGCCCAGAAGCGAGACACATTGCTTTTGCTCACACTCCACTGGCCACCCTGGATGGCAAGGGAGCTGGAACTGTAGTCCAGATGGGCACCTAGGGGGAAGGGAAACGGAGTTTTGGTGATAAGCTTCTCAGTCCTGCTGTAACAGGTCAGAGCTGGTTTCTACATCCTAAATATTATACTCTGGAGCCTGGTAAAGAGAGACCTATCTTACTGGACAGGAACCTGAACTGCTCCAGGCCAGGCTCCCAGGGTCCATCTGGGGATAAGCCTCTTGGTCAAGGTGGAGGAGAGGGGACAGAAAGATTGTCCAGGCTCTCCTGGGATTTCTCCAGGAGGGGAGAGGACCAGCCTTGGGGTGAGCAAGCCGAAGGAACCAAGCTCGATCCCATGCACTGGCTGAATGGGTGGCAGGAAGGCTGCTTCTGGGTACACTTTTGTGTGCCACAGAAATAGCCTCTGGCCAAGGCCAATGGGGAATTTGTCCCAAGTTTCTGAAGAGAGTGGGCTGTGCGGAGCCAGTGAGCAAAGCCTCTTGTATTGCACATAATTAAATGTTTGTGGACTGCCAGAGAGAGGGGCATTGTTGTGAACTTTACTTGGGTGGCCTCAGTGAGAAGGGATATTTGAGCAAAGACATGAAGATGCTGAAACATGAGGATACTTCAGGCAGGGCAGAGGGAACAACAAGTGCCAAAGCCTTGTAGTAGGAGCAGGGGTGCTGTGTTCTGGACCCCTTGCCTTCATCCAGGCCAGAGATGATGGTGGTAACAGTGGGTAAGAGAGAAGGAGAAGTGGTTAGATTCTGCATCTATTTGGTAGGTACCTCCCTCCTTCCTCCTCTTCCTTTCTTGATTTTCTAGGGGTGACTTGTGAAGACACATGAAGGTGTTTCTACCTCTGTGCCCTTTTATAGACTGTAAGCCCCATGAGGACAGGGAATGAGCCTTTCCCTTACAGCGGGCTCAGGCACAGCTTATCCCTAGCACCTGGTTAAACATGTCTGTGTCCTGAGTCATCAGATTTCCTGGGGCTGAGCCTGGGTATATTGCTTATGATGAGAAAAGCTTTCCTGTGGCTTGGACACTCCTGTCCCTCTTCTAAAGGAACTGTCCTGTGTACCCAATCAAAGGAGATGGAGCTTCAGTGTCTTTTTTTTTTTTTTTTTTTCAGATGTCTTTCTTTTTTTTTCTCTCTCTCTCTGTCACCCAGGCTAGAGTGCAGTGGTGTGATCCTGGCTCACTGCAACCTCTGCCTCCTGGGTTCAAGCAATTCCCCTGCCTCAGCCTCCCAAGTAGCTGGGATTACAGGCACACACCACCACATCCGACTAATTTGTGTATTTTTAGTAGAGACAGGGTTTCACCATATTGGCCAGGCTGATCTCGAACTCCTCACCCCAAGTGATCCACCCACCTCAGTCTCCCAAAGTGCTGGAATTACAGGCACAAGCCACTGTGCCTGGCCAGGCTTCAGTGTCTTAAGTACCAGAGAGTCACAGTCCATCCATTCTTCCCGGCCCCGCTGTGAAGTGCTCAGGAGCTCAACAGTAGACAAGTTCCTGGGTTCTGTTTTGTCCCTGATAACGCCTGCTTGCTGGTTTCCTGGGGAAGTGACGGGGGCACATACGGCTGTGTCCAGCAGGTATCCCTGGCCCAAATCAGCTTGGCCCATGCTCAGGCGGGTAGTGCTGGGCTCTGCATTGCTCACTCATCGATGTCAGGAGCGACCCACAGGAGCTTCTGAGAAGCGTCTTGAGCTTGGCTGTGGAGTGTCCATCACCCACAACCTGCAGCCTTTGTTTAACCTGGGCCCTTCCCTGCAACACCTCTTGCTCTCTGACTTTTGCAGAAACTTGGGTGCAACTGATATTTACAATCCAGCAGGCTCTCGATGTTTGGGAGGGCTCTGTCCACAGGCCTTCCAAAAGCCCCACAGTCTTGAATGCAAAATATTGGTATGGGCTTCCGGCTTTCTTGCGAATGGTGTTTTCTTGAGAATTATGTGTTTCCTGTGCTCTCATGCCACAAATTAACTGCCTTTTCACTTTTCCCACAGGTTTTATCTCTCTTTCTGTGTGGCAGGGTCTCACAGTGTAGTTGTTAAAAGTGTGTGAACTGGCCAGGCGTGTAGTCTCAGCACTTTGAGAGGCCATGGTGGGCAGCTCTCCAGAGGTCAGGAGTTCGAGACCAGCCTGGCCAACATGGCGAAACCCCATCTCTACTAAAAGTACAAAAATTAGTCAGGTGTGGTGGTGAGCACCTGTAATCTCAGCTACTTGGGAGGCTGAGGCAGGAGAATTCCTTGAACCCAGGAAGTGGAGTTGCAGTGAGCTGAGATTGCGCCACTGCACTCCAGCCTGGGTGACACAGCAAGACTCCATCCCAAGAAGAAAAAGAAGTGTGTGAACTTTGGAATTGGACAGATTTGAGTGGGCATTGCAGCTTCTGCTCTTACTGTCTGTGTTGTGTCTGGCAAAGTCCTCTGAGTCTCAGTTTACTCATCTGTAAAACAAAGACAATCGCAGTGTCTACCTAGTACTTGGTTGTGAAGCTTCATTGAGGTAGTAACATAATGTCTGGACCCCCAATAAATAAGAACTATTATTAACCTTAATGAAAACCCCGCCAGGTGCAGGGGCTCATGCCTATAATCCCAGCACTTTGGGAGGCTGAGGAGGGCAGATGACTTGAGCCCAGGAGTTCGAGACCAGCCTGGGCAACATGGTGAAACTCTTATCTCTACAAAAAAAATACAAAAATTAGCTGGGTGTGGCGGTATACACTTGTAGTCCCAGCTACTTGGGAGGCTGAGGTGGGAGGATTGCTTAAGCCTAGGAGGCAGAGGTTGCAGTGAATGGAGATTGCCCCACTGTACTCCAGCCTGGGTGACAGAGTGAGACCCTGTCTCAAAAAAAAAAAAAAAAAAAAAAGGAAGAAAAAAAAAAAAAAAGA